>NC_143500.1:13830000-14133958 GCF_051622355.1 Phaseolus vulgaris
GCCATCTAGGAAAGCCAAAGCCACCTCTTGGACTATATTCAGGTGCATGTCCATCATTCTTGACTATAGAGAGGCCTTGACAAGTAATTTTATATATAGCCTTATCTTTTGTACTTCTGTTAGTAATAAGCAAGAACGAAGTGTCCAGGTTCTGGAGGACTAAACTGTTGGGGCTGACAGTGACTTCTGGAACATAACATAAATCTTCAAGAATAGATCTTATTTTCTCATTTGATTTCATAACTATCCCAAACTCCTTTCTCCTTATTGATCTATCAACATGAGAAATTTTTACATTGAATTTACACCGGACAGGCTTGTGATCACTATCAGTCACATCCATGCAAGCATCATACCTGTCAAACGGTTTCAGTGATGACAAACTGTATCAACAGGAAAAACAGAAAAATAGAAAAGCAATGGTGGTGATCAAGTAACATACTGTAAAATTGATGACATAACAGGACAGTCTAAACTGCACTCATAAGTCGGAGCTGCCCGAGTATCACGGTATATTATTCTGTCACACCAGGCTGGAATTCGCTTTTTCTCTCCAGAATCATACCCTGAAAAATGAGTTATTGCATTATAGAAACTGTCACGTTCATTGAATTACTAATTTGGGATCAGTCATCTATTTACCTCCTAAACCGGGTTGATGTCTCTCAAATTTATATGTGGGAGGAAATTTGATAAGTGCCTCCCGCATTCCCTGGAAAACTTTTCCAGATTTCATCTCTGCCCTCAGCTGATCCTTTTCTCTAAGCCAATCAAAGCATCTTTGAGAAACAAAGTCCCTGGCTTCATCATAAGATATACCAAAAAGGCGATAGTTGAAATCACCAAAAAATACCACCATATCAGCTTCAGATAAATCAGGTTTTGGTTCCTCAGAGCTTCCACCAGTAGCCTACGACACACACAATGGAGGCCATGAACTGCTATGAATTTATGATGAAGATATTGACGGAAAGGCATGAAGATGATGGAGATAATCAAGATCTAAGGTGTAAACATGAGACTCACATTTGTACCGCGAAGCACATGAACAGCAGTAGAGACGCCAGCTGTAACAGAGAGGACCAATGGCAAGCCAGAAGAGTAAAGTAGCCAAAATAAATATGTGGAGAAGGCAAGAGAGCAAAGCAAGAACAGGTATGGTACCATACCAGCTGCAGTAAGTAGGTTGGACGATCGGGTGAACACCATATTTCGATAAATGTGATCAAAATCAGCATTCCGCCGATTAACTGCTTCCAAATGTGCAGCCAAGTGACAATTCACAAAGCACATTATCCTGTCATACACTCTGATTCTCAAACCCACTCCTCCCTGATTGATCAATATTTACCATGTAAAGTGTTCATTTCAGTGAAAAGAACAAAAAAGTCAACGCTCATAAGTGAAAATAGTTCATTGGCAGATTTTTTTTTTATTTCGTCCCAATCCATTGTTTGTACAAGCAACATAAATATGACTTTATGACTTGCTGGCAAAAAAATGAAGTTGAGCGCACTACAAAATGGTAAGTTATTGTTGCAAAAACAAATATTTAACCAGAACAGTAAAAAAGCATTCCATCTAGCATGGTGCAATAAACAGAGAAGGCAATCTATGCTGCCTGGTTGTTTCTTCTATGACCATTCTTTCATTCTGTATTTTCTCCTCTCACAGAGTTCTTTCTCCCAGTTAAAATTGTAACTAGAGCATATCTAGTTTCTTTTTTCGTTGTTTTGTTTTCTACGTTAATAAATAGTATGATTTCGTAATTATACATCACCCAAAACAACACCCCATTACAGCGGTCTAAAGTTTGAAATAATAAGCCCAATTTCCTAACCATGATCAGATATAGAGAAACCAGATTTCACTTAATTGGATGAAATTTCACAGCTGACCTTCAGACGAAATCAAGAAATAAATTAACTAAAGAGAAAGTTCTTGCTGATAAAAAAAAACAGAGAAAGTTCTTAATCACTTGAGGTTAACACCCTGAACTTCATTTTAACAAACTTATAAACTTTAACAGAAGGGTACTGCATTTAAATGACATAATTAAACCACCAAGTTTTATGAAATAATTATGAAGTAGTTAGGAGAATTGATACAAACCTTATTACCAATTGCGCGTCCAAAACCACACGGGACGGCCCCAGCATCAATGTCCCCAACATGTGTTCTGAGATTCTTTCTTACCCTAATTGAGAAATGTCAACTCATGATATAAGAATGGAAACAATTTTAAAGATAGAAATTCAAAAGTATATGACAAAAAGGAAACAGGAACAGGAATTTACTAGGCTAACTGGTTTAATCTGGAACACACTTTGATTACAATCACTCACCAAAGAGATACAAGCAAGCCAGCAAGCTGCCTAGAGCCCATGCGTTCGAAAGCTTTCCCTTCTTCTAAAGCCTTTCCTATTGTATCCAGCCACCACTGCCCCATTGCACTTCCTTCAAGACCTACCTACAATTGTGATATAGGCAGTGAATGCATGAACATAATATACGCATTACACAACATAAGTGGTTCTTGAAGATTTATATACATGCAATACTTGATTAGAAAATTTGCTATTGGTTACAGTTAGGATAGGGGCTGTGATATTATTGTGTACAAACTAACTCCATTTAATTCTATCGATGAGCACACTCATATATTTCTCATTATCATTCCATTTTAGAGTAAAGCAAAAGGTTCTATTTACGAAGAAAAATGCTATGGTTAGATAAAGGTGGCAAATGAATGAAATCTTATCCTACAGTTTCTTTTGCAGCAGACATTGCAAGAAAACCGGCACCCATCTCCACTTCTTGCAAACCAACGACAACAATGCCTACATCTGAAGCGATGGAACCCAGCCATGAGGAGAGTGAATCCTGAGAAGCTCTACCTTGACCGACATTCCATGTGCCAACCAAAATTCTGACATTGTGCCGCCGTGTATAAATAAGTTCCTTTGCGGCCAACTCGGATCTTATCATGTTGTCAACAGGACCTGGAGATGCAATAATCCAGCCCCGGAGGCCACCATGTGTAGCCAAGCTAAAAACATAATCACAGCCAACAGCCAATTTGATGACAGGACCATTATGAGCAACCCATGCTGCAATGAGATTGCCTTCCAGGTCCAGTACTTGGATAATACCACTCACATAGCCAACATATAAGCGTGTTCCAAAAGTGCAGAAGCATTGGATAGCGCAGGGATGGCGGTTAAAATCCTGCACACGGGTCCCAGTGCCATCCCATTGCACAAGTAAGCCATTGGTACATCCACTCCAAATCATTCCATCGCTTGTTTGCACAAGAGCTTCGGTTCTTTTGGTATCGTCCACAAATGCCCCAGCTCCCTTGGTTGCAACTCGACGAACGGCATCAGCAGCTCCCATTATGGCATTACGAGAGCGCTGTAGAAAGCTAGTCTGGGATTTTTCCTTTTTGGAGGTGGAAACAAACTTCACCTTCATCTCGTCTTCAATGGCTTGATCCTGCTGCTGGACGGATGACATGTCAACTCGATTTTCCACCTGACCTTCAATGTTGAATACTTTGAGAAGCTCCTTTGTACGGGCATCCCAAAGGGAGAAGGAGAGAGGGCCAGCGCACCAGATTCGACCTCTGACATGGTCACACAGCAAAGACTTGACATCTTGAGAAGATATGCTGCAAACACCGTTGACGGTGACTTGGCTTCGGAGGTCGATGAAGGACCTCTCGACAAGTAAGGCTGCCATGTGTCTTTCTTCGGGAGAGAGGGAGAGAGATTTTTCGACGGATTCCCATGGCCAGATCTTAAGATTACCACCTTCAGAACCTGACCATAGATCGCCATAGGAACTTAAGACAATAGAAAGAACAGGACCTCTGTGTGCCTGCCAAGAAAGACCTTCCTTGAAGGGTGTAACAAAGCGTTGATCCATTTTCCAGGATCTGATCTTGCCATCTTTATGGCCACTCCACACCAACCTATTCCCATTGTCAACAGCCAAACACAAGGTGGGAGAAGTGTCCGCTGATTCACAAAAGGGAGCAGCATCCTCGTCGCCCCTTCTGACCTTTCCGCCCAGACCGCTACCAGGTTCGTAAGAATTCTTAATCTCCCACACCCTCACCCCGCCCTCCTGACCAGCCCACATCTGTGTTTCCGTGCAAGCAATGTTCCTCAGGAATTTTCCCACCTGAGTCTCCCTCAAGGGATGAGGTCTTAACTCCAAGCATGGAGGTCTCCCTGGATGAACGGACGCTCTAAAAGGAGCCTTAAAGATCCCAGTACCTCCCCCAGCGCCTACGAATTCCTGCAATGGTTGATACTGTGTCGCCTCATTGTCATTATACTCTTCGTCACCACCAGCAGGGTTTGTAGAGGATGAACGGGAAAATATGTCGTCGTCGGAGTCGGAGTTATAAAACGAAGACTCAATGTTGGAGGATATACGGCTGTCGTCGAGACTGTGCTTTCGGACTCGCTGGTGTCGTTTGTGCGTGGAGGCGCCTCGCAGCTGTTGGCTGTAGGAATGGGCTTTCCGGTGAGGTGGAAGAGAGGTCAAGCCCGACAACTCCTTGTCACTGTCGTCGTCGTCGATTCGGTCATCCATGGCTCACTAAGTGGAACTTGTTGGTTCCAAGTTATGGAAGGAGGAAGATTGGTACGATGGGAAGAGAAGAGAGAGAGAAAGAAGATGAATAATGAGGGAAATGGTCTCAAGGGGTTGCCGAGAGAGAGGGAAGCACGTAAGATTTTTGACGACCGGGATGTAAGGCGCGGCATGCTGCAAGCTTACGGACACAAATCAATGTTTCCTTTCCTTTCTTAATGCAGAATGAATGAATGGAATCGTCCCACCCTCCTCAAAACCATTCTCACTGCATTATAATGGTCTAAGTCTTCTTCAATTCCAACACAAAAATATTTGTATTCTTATATAAATAAAAAAATACACTTCTCATTTTTTTTTTATCAACAAAGACTTCAATAAAATTCCTTTTGCATTAATAAATAATTAAAGAAATAAGTCAACCCGTTTGAGGAAATTGGGAAATAGAAAAAATAATCAGTAATATCATAAGCAAATGAACTTAGAATTTAGAATAGTTTCAAGAATTTAGATTTTTTTTTGTTAATTTTTATATTAACTTTCTCTAAATTCTAATAGTAAGTTATTTAGTCTATGATAGCATGTGTCTCAATAGTTACGTTTATTTAGATAGTCTAATGGCTTAATAGTTGCCTATATTTAGTTAGATTGCCTAGTCATGGTTATATTGTTAATTTGCGTATTAATAATTGTAAGTTTTGTTTAATTGTTTGTAGAATTAGTTAGAAGTTCTTTAAGTGTTTTTAGGTTACTTGCATTTGTCCTGTAATATTTTATACAAGAGTTTTGACCTCGTTATTAGAAAAAATATGTAATATTACACAATGCAAGACTACTTTATGATCTAAAGATTGGGAGAAAGGAGGTTGTGTTGAGTATTTTACAGTTTGCAGATGACACTGTGTTTTTTTGTGAGGACTCTTACACCAATGTGGTGACGCTGAAATTCATCCTCAGGGGGTATGAGCTAGCTTCAGGGCTGAAGATCAATTTTCATAAGTCAAAACTTACAGGTATCAATGTTCAAAGAAGTAATCTTGATTGCTACACAAAGACTTTGAACTGTAACCAGATGGGTATTTCGTTCAAATATTTGGGCCTTGAAGTGGGAGGTAATCCAAGAAAGAAGAAGTTTTGGGAGCCTGTGCTAAACAAACTTAAAACAAGGCTCAACATATGGAAAAGAAGATTCTTATCCATGGCAGGGAGAATATGCCTCATTAAATCCATTCTTACTTCTGTCCCGCTGTATTATCTGTCACTTTTCAGAGCACCGGTCATGGTTTGTAGAAGTATCACCAGAATTCAAAGGAGGTTTCTATGGGGGTGGGGGAAGGAGAAGGAGACGATATCATGGGTAAGCTGGAAAGTGGTATGTAAGTCAAGAGAGGAGGGTGGTCTAGGTTTGAGAGTTGTGCATAACTTCAATCTTGCTTTGCTGGCTAAATGGAGATGGCGTCTTCTTGCAGATGAGAAAGGAAGGTGGAAGGATCTGCTGGCCTCGAAGTATGGGTCGAGTTTAAATGTCTTGCATTCACCGGTGAAATTCCAATCTTTGTGGTGGAGAGATTTGTTCAAAGCCTGTGGGGAGGACGGAGGAGATGGGTGGTTCAGCAAAGAGATTGGGTGGAAATTAGGATGTGGGGACAAAGTAAAGTTTTGGGAAGACATATGGACCGGGAACTCTAGTCTCAAATCATTGTATCCAAGGCTTTTCTCTTTGTCTCTAGATCAGGGGCAAAAGGTGGAAGAGGCTGGTGTGTGGACTGATTCGGTTTGGCAATGGTGTTTAAGGTGGAGGTGATCCATATACGTTTGGGAATCTGAACTGGAGGCAGAGATGATGACCCACCTTTCGTCAATCAAGTTGAGTAGAGAACAAAAGGACATCCAAGTGTGGGGGAATGATGTAGGAAATGGGTTCTCTGTGAATTCTGCTTACGATTGCCTGAAAAAACAAGGAAGAGGCCCACACTCTGAGGTATTCAAATATCTTTGGAAGGCTAAAGCTTTCCCTAGTGTGGTGACCACAGCGTGGAGGATCCTGATGAATAGTGTACCAACAAGAGAATGTATGAGTAGGAGAGGGGTGGTGCTGAATAATGCCTTATGTGCTTTGTGCCAGAATAATGTTGAATCGTGCCAACATCTGTTCTTGGAGTGTAAACACGCGATGAGTGTTTGGATCATGTGCTTAAGATGGGTTGGCATTATATTTATTCAACATAATGATGTAAAGACCCACTTTGAGAATTTCCACCTGTTTCAGATTAGTAATAAACAAAATATGGTTTGGAAAGGGGTCTAGACAGCAGTTGTTTGGTGTATATGGGACCAAAGGAATACGGTGGTGTTCAAGCAAGGTGTTGTAGATGCGGAGGAGATTTTCCAAAAGGCTCAGATAAAATCTTGGTTATGGTTAAAGCACTAGTCAACCTCCTTTACTTACTCCTTAGTGGATTGGATTTTGAATCCAATCCCCTGCATAAAAAGCCTTAAGTAATTGGGGCTGGTAGTTATCATCTCAGTTGTGAAGGAGGGAGGAGGTGTAGCGGATGGATATGCTGTGATTAAGGTTTAATAGGGTGCAAGAAGGACGGTGGTATGGTGGTGTTGTTGTGGATTCGTCAGTGTAGAGTGCAAGTAGAATTAGAGCAATGCCCCTTAAGGTACAAAGGAACGGAGGGTGTGGTGGAGTAAGGTGGCTGCAGTATTTGTGGAGTTGCTGACGGACTGGAGAAGGGGATTTGGTCACCTTACCCTGTAGCTGATATGTCTTATGTAGTACGGGTTTGAAGTACCTCTGTGGGGCATATTATCCAGCCAAGAGGTTAGTACTTTGTGAATGTAGTGGTGATTAGAGGAATTGTGCTGCAGGTTTTATTCAGAAGGTGTATGACCTTATCAACCGTGGTTCAGTACTTGCTCTGCTGCGACAAAGAATGCTCATATAGGTAACGTAGAACACCCCTCCACATAGTATGCTTCTTGTTGTTCTGGTGTTGGGCATGTTGAATGATAGGAGGGGACGGAAGGGCTGTGTGATCTGCTCTAAGCTAGATGATCTTAAGTCTATGGGAACTGTTATTCAATAGAGGAACAGGAGAAGATTGTGGTATGAAATGGTTGGGGTTACCTTAGAGGTCAGTTTGGGCAGCATGTAGAAGTTGGTTATTGCCCACAAGGGGCATATGGCTAGTGGTGTAGGACTTGAAAGAGGAGAATTTGCATTCTGGATCTACTATTTCGGGTTTGCTGGGGTCTGCCGGGGCCTCTTGAAGGGACCCAAAGACGCTGTGGTGCCTAGGAATTGATACTGGTGGGGTGCTGGTTGACGATGCTAGGGGAATTGTGATGCAGGTTGCTACAATAGCTGGGATTTTCTGGCTTTGCTTCATAGGGAGGTGCATCACCTATGAAGATTTGGTCTTGGAGAAGAGTATCACTGGAAAATCCTGCAGCTGCCTAATCAAGAGTAGGAAACTATCCTTTTAGTTGAAGCAACGGAATGAACTACGGGTGGAAGAATTTGTCTATAGATGTTTGTTTTTGTTTTGTATTAGGAACAAATCTTATGTCTTCGGTTGAGCAAGTGAAAGCTTCTCTATGCTTTTATTTCTCTAGTTTGTAATTGTACAACTGAGATTTGTATAAGGGTTGGGACACCCCTTAAGTGTCCCATTTTATTCATTAATCCATTGCTGATAAAAAAAATTACACAATGCAAATACATGAGAAGCTAATTGAACTTTGTATCTTGTTTTTAGTGTTTTATGTTCATTTATCTATACTACGTGTGATTTATGATTAGCGTTACAATATTATATATATATATATAATAAATAAATGGGTGCAAACCTCATCTTAAAAGTTAATTTATAAAGTTGAGTTAGACTAAAATTCATTTTCTAATATGGTATCATATCTTATTGTTCCTGCCGGTTGACTCAAAACGCCTTTGTGCGTCTACGTCACGCTCACATCCAGAGTCCTTGCGTTCGCATATGCGATCCCCGTGATGAACACCTGAAACACAAAGACAATGGGCGCCCTAGCGGTCGTTTGCACTCTGATGCTCAAGTCAGTACTAGGGCTAGGAAACATAAAAAACTGTATACTCTTGCTCTTGTGTGTGTGTGTAACGGCACAAGAGGATTCTCCCCTGGCCAAGTTTGTTAACTTACTATTTATAGACTGAAAACTAGGGTTTCCTGTTTACCTGAAATGGGCCTTTCTGGTGGGTGGGCCCAACACTGTTGTTACCTTACTCTTAGGATAACCTAGCGCGTGGGTCCCTAACTGGAGTGCAACCTCTGACGGGATGACCACCTGGATGCCTCCTCATGCATCTAATCTCTGGGGTCACCCGCCTCTGAGAGTGCCCTAGCTGTTCACGTGCCATGCATGCAGCACGCCCCTAATCGTGGCCCTTGTTGGCCATATCCTTCTAGTGGCTTCTATACTTTGTGTCACGCCTGAATGCGTCGTCGACTCTACATACATGGGCACTCGTGATCTAGGCTTCTCCCTTACTGATAACTGGTGTGTGATTTGGGATCCACTTCTCGTGGCCCATCTTTACTGTTTGGATCTCCGATGCTCGACCTCTCCACACTATTTAGTGGCAAGTCGGTACATCCTGATGATCAATGTCTAACCACTCTCGACTCCTTGGCGCACGTGTTTTGCGAGGTATTGGCCCGCGCTGCTCGTGGGACCCGCTTACGTGGCACCAACATTACCAGTGGTTAGTCAACGTCCGGGGACTGGTCGGTACACAAGCCCCCCAACCTCGAGCTGTAACTCGTTCAGTGAAGAGGCTAAGTCCTTGCCCTGGGTGATCTACATGGCTCTGTGCGACAAGACGTAAATACGGTGCCAAAGTGACGTCTTTCCGGGCTTGTCTTTTCTGTGTACACATGTCTTGATCAATGGCTAGGGTTTAACGTCGCTTACGCTTCTTCGTTTGCTTTTAAACTTTGGAAAACGTGCGCATCTAATCGCCTGTTACGTCATTCTCCGAAACCTTTATCGTTTCGCCTTCTTCCCCAAGCATTCTCACACTCCCTCCGCGCGTTTCAGTTTTCATTCGCTATCCTCTGGAAGTATGAACACTGACTCTCCTTCACTCCTGTTTAATGGTTCTAGATAACTTCCTATTTGCTTAATCTTTGCATCGACCACTTTCTGTTTCTGGGTTTCCTTTTGATCAAGAACCACTAAACTCTAGGAGGCGTTGTTTCTTGTCATTGTAACGTTGTGTTTGCACCTTTCTTTCGCATATTCGTATGGTTTATCTCTGTGTGCAGGCATGGGTTTAACCGAGGAAAAATGGGCCAAGTTAACTGATATTCTCACTCGTCTTCATGGGGTTTCTAGAGACATGGGTACTTCTCTTCAGCATGCTCGTGCCCTCACCGCCACTACGTCTCCACCCGTTCCCTCCAATCTTGGGGTTTCGGTCCCTCTTCCCGCCGTTCAACCATTTCCCACTTCCCTTTCTTGTCGGGGTAAAGCCGTGGTGATTGAGTTAGACGAGGATTCTGCTGAGGGGCCAGTCTACAAAAAACCCAAACCTACTCTGGTGATGGTATCACACTCTTCTTCCTCCGGTCACTTCGCCTCGCCTCGTGGTCACTTGACCGGTGTTTCTCTGCTTCCTGGTCTCAGCGGGACTGGTGCCTCTACTCCTTCTGCCCCTGAACTGCCCCTTGTCCTTCAACATGTGATCAAGGGCTTTCAGCAAGGGGTGACGGTGGACCTGGATGAAGTTGCTGCCAGGGAGAAACTAGGTTTCGACTTCAGGGCGCTTCTTGCTCAGTTTAACGTCCTATTGTCCAGTGCTGAATCTAGGGACTCCTTGAAAGCTCGCTTGTTTGGTGCCCGCGAGACGACTCTGAGAGAAGAGTTGGTCCACTTCTTGAAGCTTCTCCACGCCAACCGCCAAGAGGTTACTACACTGGAGGCGAGAGTTTTATCCCTGCGGGTTCAGGTCTTTGAGTTGGAAGAGGTCGAGGAGGAGTCCAAAGCCAAGATTACGGGGCTTGAACGAAGGTCCACCAACCTTGAGGTGTAACTGGATCGGGTGAAAGCCGAGTTTTGTCAGCAAGCCAAAAGGTTTGAGGAAGTTGAGGTTGAACTGACTGGAGACGTCCTGGATGCTTACGACGAGGGTTTCAAGGTTGCTCTCGCTCAAGTTGCTTGTGTGCATCCAGAAGTGGACACTACACCCTTTTCCGCGTCGAACTTGGTTGATAATGGGAAGATTGTTCCCAGGGTCTTTCCTTGACTTGTATTGACGCACAAACTCTTTTATTTGCTTGCTACTTTTACTGTCTGAACTCATATCTGCTTTATGTCAAACTGCATTTTGATTCCCATAACTGTTTCTGTCGTGGTGTCTGGCACCAAGTCATTTCTTTGCATGTTTTGTTGCCTTTGTCATGTGGGGAGGCTTTTACTGTGAACTGGATCGTTCCACCTTGGTGTTATTCGCAAGGGAAACAAACTCTTAACTGTCCTTGACTTCGCTCAAAGGCGCGGAGGATTTACCTGGCGAATTATTTCGTTTGCCTCGGTACTTTCACTTACGAGGGGAGGTGTTCTCTCACGAACCTTCCTCTCTGCTCGTAAGGCTTCTAGCGCAAGGGAAATTAATTCTTAACTGACCTCCGCTTCGCTCGAAAGTGAGGAGGGTTTATCTCGTAACTATTCAACTGTCCTCAGCTTTGCTCGAGGGCGAGGAGGATTTATCTGATAACTATTACGTTTAACCTTAGCGCTCTCACTCAAGTGGGGAGGTGTTCTCTACGAACCTACCTCTCCGCCTACGAGGCTTCTAACGCGAGGAAAACAATTGCTTGACTAACCTCAGCTTCGCTCGAGGGCGAGGAGGGTTTAACTATTACATTTAACCTTAGCGCTCTCACTCGAGAGGGGAGGTGTTCTATGCGAACCTACCTCTCTGCCTACGAGGCTTCTAACGCGAGGAAAACGAGTTCTTAACTTACCTCAGCTTCGCTCAAAGGTGTGGAGGATTTAACTATTAACTGACCTCAGCTTCGCTTGAGGGCGAGGAGGATTTAACTATTAACTAACCTCAGCTTCACTCGAGGGCGAGGAGGATTTAACTGGCGAACTATTTCGTTCAACCTTGGCGCTTTCACTCAAGAGGGGAGGTGTTCTCTACGAACCTACCTCTCCGCTCACAAGACTTCTAACGCAAGAAAAACAAGCTCTTAACGGACCTCAGCTTCGCTCGAGGGTGAGGAGGATTTAACTATTAACTGACCTCAGCTTTGCTCGAGGGCGAGGAGGATTTAACTGGCGAACTATTTCGTTCAATCTTGGCGCTTTCACTCGAGAGGGGAGGTGTTCTCTACAAATCTACCTCTCCGCTCACAAGACTTCTAACGCAAGGAAAACAAGTTCTTAACTGAATTATACATAATCTCGAGAAAATATTTCAATCGTAATTATCTGGGGACCTCATTAAAAAACCCTGGTAAGGGAAAAAAAGTGTCCTCTATTACCATGTACAATATTCTCGCTTAACTGAAGTAAACTTGTAGTCGGCTACGTTCCTTCTGCTAGGAACCGAGCCCTGCTTCGATGCCTAAACATGCGCGCTTCATCCCCAAAGACCTTTGTTCTCCTGAGGGAATTGGTCCACACGGGGGAGAGTGGGTGCTTTGGTACCTGAGGTTTCTCCCTAGGCTCTTAGCATACTCTGCTTCCCTTGGGCATGAGACCTTGAAACTGAACCTGCCTTTGTTCGGGGACCGAACTGATCGCCTAGTCGATCATCACTAGTTACCCTAGTTCCGGACTCTACGGTCTTCTCAACCGGGGTTCGCGCCGTCTGGCCGGGGATGTTGCTTCGGTTGGAGATTCTCTCCAATCTCTCTATCCCCGGAGTTGCCAAACGGATCAGATTTGGTCCTGCAGGCGATTTCTGCTACAGCCTCGTCGGGTTTGGAGCGGCTGAACTTGGGTAGGGGGATTCTCTCAATGTACGATGGTCCATTAGTGACCATAGATACCCCTCTCCCTGCTTTGAGGCTATTCTCATAACATCGCTTGGCCTCCTTCTATCTGACTTGATGGTAATCACCTTTCCTGTCAGGTCTGGTAACTTCATCTTCATGTGCCTTGTCGATGGTACCGCTCCCAACCTATTCAGCGTTGGTCTACCCAACAACATATTATAAGCAGAGAATGCGTTGATGACAAGGTACCTGATGCTCTCCGTTCGTGACGCAATGCCATATATGAAGGTGGTCCTCAACTCCAAGTATCCCCGCACCTCTACCTGGTCTCCTACGAAACCGTAGAGACAGCCGTCATAGGACCTTAGCATGTCGGGAGATAGTTGCAGCTTGTTGAAAGTCGTTCAGAACATTACGTCTGCCGAGCTTCCCTGGTCTACTAGCACACGGTGAACCTTCCTTCCCGCGGTTACCACTAAGATCACCACTGGATCGTTGTCATGGGGGACAACGTCCTCTAGGTCGACCTTAGTAAAGATCAGGTCTACGTCGAAGGCGTTGTTGGTTCTCTGTGCTTCACTGAGAGGCGGTACAGCCTCCACCTGAGAACCCTCCTGCGATGGTGTGGACCTCACCATGTATGGGGACTTCGTGCCCTGAGCCACCCCCTGTTGCCGCCGCGTCCTCGGTCCCATTTTTTTCTTGCAGGTAATCTCTTAGGAGACCGTTCTTCACCAGCTCATCTAGCTGATGTCCTAGCACTAAGCAATTGCGTATGGGGTGGTCGTATGCTTGGTGGAACTCACACCATGCGTTCTTGTTGGGCCCGAGCTTCTTGTCGGTCTTAGGAGGTACCTTCAGTCTCTCTGCTATGTTTGGGATAGCGATGAGGTCTTTCAGCTCTACTATGAAGTCGTGCCTTGGTGGCACATTATCTCTCCCTCGCCCCCTCGCATTAGGCCTTTAATAGGGTTGCTGCTTCATGGGGGCCTTCATCTCTGTCGTCTCCTCGCGGACCCTTAGGGTTTGAGGGCAACCTGCTGCGTGTGGCCACGTGGGGACCACGCATGTGCGCTTTTCACTAAGTTCTTCCTCCGCCGTAATGTGGGCCACCGCGCGACGCTTTATCTCGGCGAAGGTCTTGGGGTGGTTCCGAATGAGTGACTCGCTGAAAGGTTCCAGCACGATGCCCTTCCTAAACGCGTGCACCATCATCTTCTCTTCTGTGAGGTTCAACCTCACCACTTGTGCTCCAAAGCGGTGGAGGAACTCCTTCAAAGACTGTCCTTGATACTGTTTTACATCAAAGAGGTCGTAGGAAACTGATGGGGGGGCTCGATTAGCGAGGTATTGTGCCCTGAACAACTTTGTTAAACATGGTATAACGGAGGGAGAATCAAGAAGTGATGCTTACAAATGCCAATTATGTTCAATGGAAACACTACACTTTGCCCCCAACAAATTTATTGCTTTTGTTGCGACAACAACATCAGGCGTAATGCACACTATTACTGTAAAAGAGAAGAAGAAGAGGATACGCATAATTGGTTTTGCATTACATGTTATAAGAATGGATAAGAACATCACATTTAGGGATGGCAATACGGGGCAGGCCATACGGGCCAACTCACAGCCCGCTAGCAAAAAGAGCAAGACTGGCTCAGTAATTCAACCCTATGTCAAGCACCTATGTTTGAATACATTCAAAATATAGAAAGAGAAACACACCAATAATGTTTTATTTTTTTAAAATTGGACTAAACTAGTTGAACTATATTATTTAAAATTTTAATACAACATAACTTACATTTGTAGGGTTAGTTGAGATTTATGTATTTCTGCTTGTGAAAAATTCTATTTCACATCAATTCATTTGAATAGTTATAATATAGAAAGAGAAATAGGTTATTTTCTTAAAATTGGACTGAACTAGCTGAAACATATTTAAAATTTTAATACAACATAAAGGCGCTCTTCATTCTAGATTTGCGAAATTTTGCTCTTGTTTCTGCAATTTTATTATGAGTTCATATTGCGTTGAAAAGTTCCGAAAACACTTAAACAAGTACTTTCATATATCGACACTCGTACGACACTCATAGGACACGTATCGATTAAGTGTCCAATTCAAAAAATATTTGTTGGATTTCTGATAATTCTAACACAGTTATAACATCATTTTAAAAATGATAAATATATTAATTTTCTAAAAATTCAAACTTATTGTATAAATTTTTAGTATGATTATGATTATAAAAATAAGGAACAAATCCTTTTGAACCAGCCATGAAAAACATCTTTTTGCTAAAAAAACTGAAAGATACTTGTGTACATAAATCTTGATTGTCAATTTATATCATTCATAATTATATAATATATAGATCTGTTTTTGTATCCTCGTGTCCTATATTTTAGAGATTATACATATCTCCGTGTCCGTGTCATATCGGTGTCCATGTCAGTGTATGTGCTACATAGGTTACACACTAGTCTTATTTATTAATTTATATTTTTGTTATCTTATTTTCCTATAATATAGGGATTCATATATAATTATTTAAATTTTTTACTTTAATTTTTATTTTATTTGAAATATAATCTTTTATAATTCAATGAAATATATAAAATAATAATAAAGTTAAATTAATTATTATTTTTTATTTAATGAGTTTGGATAAAATAAAGTTACCTATATATTTTATTATAATTTGTATACTTTTTATATCTATTTGAATTATATAGATTATTGGTAATATAAATATGAATCATATTATATAATTATTGAAAGTGTCAAAGAATATGTCACTTGACAAAAATTGACACTATAATTTTATTTTATTTTTAAATTTAGAAACTTCCTAAGAACTACATAACTAAACATAAAAATAATAATTATATGGATGATAATTATATTAAAAATAAATATCTTATAAAAATATTAATAAAAAATATAAAGATAATTATTATTAACATTAAAAGTTATTATTAATATAAAACATATTACCTAACACTAAAAAATACAGTGATAACATGGCTAAAAAATTACAGTGATAACATGGATGGGATATCTTTTACCGAACTTTTTTTCTCATGTTTATGTTTTTGGGCTAACAAATTTTTTAATTATATTGTAAGCCATACAAATATTAAGATATAAATATTTAAAATATTATCTTTAAAAAAATGTTTATATAATTGCAATCCTTATAATTTATCCGTTTACATAATCTCAATATCGGAAATTGAAGTTTTATTACGCGTGAAATTTTTTTATTCAATAAACTAGATTTTTTATTTCATTTTATGATATAACTAAGTAACTTGATGTGTAGATTGTAACTTAGAATAATTTATTGCTACATAATTTAAAAGAATACATAATTCAAAAAAGTTAACTTTAATATATATATATATATGAAAAAAATTATGTTATTTATATTTATTTTGTTATTATTTAGTTCATTTTAATAGCATAAAATAATATCTATTTTTTAATGATAATCCAAAACAAAAAAGTAAACGTAAATGTGAAATTGTAATTTGACTGTCCTCTATTTATTTTGTATCAAGAATCTGTTTATTAATTTTTTTTCTCATGACTTTAGTGTTTAGATAGTAGAAATTTTATAATTTTGATTTAATTTTTCAAATTTGTATACATTTTTTTACAACATAGTATATTTATTTACGGTGTCACCAATAAAGAATTTACTAATTAAAATATAAAATAAAAATAACTACATAAAAAATTAAATTTATGAATTTTTAACATATGAAAAGTAATTATAAAAATGAAAGTAAGAAATAGTGAATCAAATATTAAAAGAAAACCAAAATTATAATTTAGCCAGAACAAAAATTATTATGAATTATCTTATTAGAATAATCTATCTCACTTTATTTTTTTTAATATATGAATTTTTTTTAAGTAATATTTTTTTTTCAAGAAACTAAATAGGTTATTAGTTTACCAATATATAATATGTTGGATTTAAACATGTAATGAAATTATAATTTCATTTTACTCATTAATTATCTATTTTTATTATTATAATATAATTATTAAGTGGTTGTTTTTGTTATGAAACTTTTTTTTTTCATTTTTTATTCAATAAAATAATTACATGCAAGAGATGGAAAAAAAATTGACACGGAATCATGGAATCCGTGTGAACGAATGACTGTTGCTTTGAATTATTGTCTTTCTTTATAAGGAAATATAATCAAATTATAATTTAATAATACTAAAATTGAATATAACATAACTTTGCCAGTTTCTGTTTGATTGAGAGTACGAATGAGCAAAAAAGTTACTTCAACTCAAACCAATTAAATGGATGATGAAAAAAATATTTTTTTCTTAACATAAGTTACAAAAATTACAAATTATATAATATAAAAGTTAAAAAAATAAATAATGTATTTTAGATTACACTGTCAAATTGTAGAAATTAATTATTAACTCTAGATATATTTTCAATCATTCAATTTTTAAGATTGTATAATCTAAAATTATATTTTAAATTATATAATCTGTAATTAATATTTGTAATTTATATTTTAAATTATATAATTTTAATTAATTTTACAGTATAGTGTATATGAAAATATATTTCGAACTCAAAATTAATTTTTCTGAGTTTCAGAATTTGCCATTAAGTTTCACAATTTGAAATTAATTTTTTCTGTTTTCAATTAAATAAAAAATTAATCTTATTAATGCTAATTTTATACTTAGAATTTCATTTTCTTCAAACAACATCTCAAGCAAATCCACATATATGAATATGTTGATAAAAAAAAAGATATATGAATATAGTAAATATAATAGTAGTAATGTGTCCACATAAAAATGATGGGATTCTAATGTGAGGTTGTTGGCTAACAAACAAGATTTATGTTGACAATGTCTCTGCAATTAATCTTGCAAAGAATCTGGTTTTTCATCAAAGAAGTAAATACATTGATATTCGATATCACTTCCTGCGAAACCAAGTTGGGAAGAACAAGATCAAATTGAAATACTGCAAATCAGAAAATCCGATTGCAGATATTTTCACTAAGTCATTGAAGATCGATGTTTTCGTCAAGTTAAGAGATATATATCAGTTCAGTTTTGCAATCTCGTGCAATTATGTTCATTCAGTTTCTACAACCTTTCGTCTTCTCTTATTTCCTTCGATTAGTTTCTACGGCGATAGTCTTGATTCATGAAGCTAGTGAGAAACTAAATTAACTAGTCAAGATAAAAAGATATGAGGAAGATTGGGTAGAGCATCCTTGCTTGAGAGAAAAAAAATAAAAAAAAAAGAAGAAGTGAATGACGGTAGATATTTTGAAGGCCAATGAGAGTGAAAACATATGATAATGACATATTCCTTGACACTAAATAGCAGAAATGTTCGATCAACTGAATAGTCCAACCGTTTTTTAAAATAAAAATTGTTGGGTGTATGAATAAAAAGGGATGACAAATACCAGAAACACTGGGACGGCCTGGTCGAATGAGTCCATGTTTGTCAAGATTCGCCATCTTTTAAATTTAATACATATAAAATAAAATAAATTATATTATATATTTGTTATATATATAAATTAAAATTGACTATAATTTGAGATAAAAGTATTAAAAAATATTAGTTAAACAGATAATAAGAAAACATAAATAAATGAAAATATATATTAGTCAAAACTTATAATAATAAATATATAAACTTATTCTATGCCTTTCTTATAAAATACAATAATCAAATTTTATGAACAATTATGTTAAATAAATATTTTAAATTGAAATATTTTATTACTTGTTAATATTTTAAAAAATTAAAATTATAATTATGAGTAACATATATCCTCACTATCTTTAAAAAAATAACAATAAAAAATAAATAAATTTGTAACATTTCATTCGACTCGAAAATAATCAATAATGTCAACAGTTAATAAATTATGTGATTCAACATATAAGTTTTGAAATTAATGTGAAGTTATAATTTATTATTTTCTCTAAATATTGTTTTCACATATTTATGATAGAATCAAATATCTTAAGGTATAATTGACAACATTTTTTAAAAACTCAACTTTAATAATCCTTTGTAACTTCAAATACCTTCATTCTATCTGTAAACTTCTATCCTTTTACTTTTACTTGCACTAAAAAAAATTAAATTCATTATCAGAATTAAATTTACAAATTATCTTTAATCAATCTATATATGATGTATTTTTCTATTTAATAATATTTACTATATAATTAAAAAAATATTTTATCACTAATTACTAAATATATATCTTACAACAATTGAAATAGACAAAGTATTCATTTACATAATATAATATAATATAATTTAACATATCATAATAAATATAATTTACATGAAATTGTACATATATTATATAAATAAAAAATAAAAATAAAATCAAACATATATATACACACAAATAATGCAAAATATACTAACAAAAATATGATTTACTAACTATATAAATAAAATCCCAAAATTTATGAAGAATGAGAATACTTCTCTCATATCCATGTTGGGATCAAAGGGATGAATATTATAAATTTTTTCAAACATTTCAGAAAATAATTTCTAAAACAAGATTACATGAAAGAAAAATTATTTATTTCTTCCATAAATAAAACAATTTAATTAGTTAAAATCATATTCTAACAAAAGAAATTAATATGAGAAATTTTAAGTAAACATTTTATAAAATAATTTATTCAATTACCTAAATAACTTTTTAACATTAATGGCATGATAAAACCAATGAAAATAATAATAAAAATAAAATAAAATAGCAATGTCACTATTAAAAAAAGAAAAGAAAAATTATCATTGTTTTACCTAACTCTTACTCTGCCTAATTCTTACTTTGCCTAGCTCTTATTTTGCCTAGCTCTTACTCAACCAACTTCTTTCATTATCATCATATGTTAAAACTTATAGAAAGTCTCTGAAGAAGAATTTGAATGAATACTTGTTGTATATAATGAAACAATGGAGAAGAAAAATATGCCAAATTAATGGTCCATTTTACATAATGAGAATAATTATTATTTTATTATCAGGTATATTAAAGTAGACCTATTCCTTTTTATCCTCTCTTAATTAACTTTATTATGAAGATTTTAATTACATTCCATTTTAAATATGTAATCATGGTATTTATTAAAATAATAATTATTATTATAATGGTAATAATAGTTTCTACTCTAATTAAGAAAAAAAAAATTGAAGCCAGTAAAATAATACTTTCTCTTAAAAAAAACAAATATTAGCAACTGGAAAAAATACCTAAAGCTTGACTACATTGTAACGGATAAAAAAACAAAATTACCTCATTTTATGCTTACTAAATTGTAATGAAAAAAAAAACATAACTACCTAATTTTAAAATTATAATATTTATATATAATATTTATACAGTTTCAAATTTATTTATTATTTAAGATACTTAAATTATGCTATTTAGTATTTAAAAATTGAAACTGTAAGTTTTATTTTTATTTTAAATTTAGAAACCGAATGAATCCTAATACAACTACCATACTAAACATAAAATGATAATTATATTATAAAAATATTAATAAAAAATATAAAGATAATTATTATTAACTCTGATTTTTTTTATTAACATTACCGGAAACATATACACTATTGCATATGTGCATCTGTTTTTTATTTTTATCATTTATATATACTTATGTTTAATATTAAAATTTAAATAAAAGATATTAAGTAAATCAAAATAACATATATGTATTCGTATTTTTTTTATTATTTATATGTAATTATATTTAATATTAAAAATTTAAATAAAAGATGTCAATTAAATAAAATAAAAAAGGTAAAAAAAAAAATAAAAAAAAATTATAAATTTTAAGAGAGATGAAGATATAAAAAAATTGTTTAGCGTAATAAGAACATTTCCACGTCTAAGAAATTGTTTCATGTTTAACAAACTGTTTGGTGTTCCACGTTTAATTATCTCTTTTTATGTTTGAGAAACTATTTTACATTTAAAATTTAAAATTAATAACTATTTTTACAAAATGACTATATATTAATTTTAAAAAATAATTTTTAATTAATTATAAGAACAATTAGTTATTTAGTAAATATTTAAAAAATAGGAACTGAAATATAAAAAAAAAACTCACATCTTTCAATTCAAAAGCGTATTTCAATACATATCAAATATTTTAGAAAAAATAAAAAAATAACACAATATTCATAATAATAAAATAAAATATTAATTAAAAAAATTGCCTAACATTAAAGAATCCAATGATGACATGGGTGAGACATGTTTTACCTTTCTTCTCATTCATGACACTCATTTTTTTGATCATATTCTTCTCTTCTAATCCTTCGGTGTTTTCGGAATTAGACAAAGTAGCAATATTATCGAAGTAGAAATATCTTATTCCTTTGTTTTTATTTTCATCTCTAGTCATTTTCATATAGAGGTCACTACAAATAGCATAAGTGGTATAGGGAAATGATAAAGTTCTCATTAAAGGGTCATGAGTTCAGAGTTCAAATTAAAAGTAGAACAATTTTTATTTTTTTTAAACTTTTTATGACAAATTAAAAAATAATAACAAATTTTATACTTATCACTTTTAATTACATTATTATAAAATAAAAATAATATTAACTTATAAAAAATCACAAATTTAAATATAAAATAACATAAATTTAATATTTTTTACCACTACTATAAATTTAACATAAATTTTTTATTAAATATATATAAAAATTATAACATATTTTAACAAACTAATAATTAATAGTTTGTCATAGATAATAAATAACTGTTAAGTTATAAATAATTAACAAATTTTTATAATAATTATATTCTTATTATAAAAAAATAATTTTATTACATTTTTTAGTAATTATTTATGATATATGTTCTTAATTTTTAAATAAAATTATTATGATATTTTTTAGTTTTATCACTATTATAAATAATATTTATGATAATAAAAATAATAATCACAAATAATAATAGTGATAAATTTCATGTTTGTTATTAAATTTTTATCACAAAAACTTATATTTATTGTATTGATAATATAAAAAAATGAAATATTACTCCTACGAAGTAAAAAATTTCCATAAAAAATATTTATTAAGACAACTTCATTGCTTAATATATTTTTTATTTTTAAATTGTAAAGGTGTATTACAAAGTTGCAAAATCTCCTTATATTATTATCATTAACGCATATTTTTCTTATTTTTTACATCTCTTCTTCTAAATGAGATTTAAAACTTTTAATTATTATAATTAACAACTTTGAAATCATGAAAAATCATGAACCTGTAGATCTATAACAACTTTATCAAAGTTCCACCATAATGAGTACTAATTGTAATTTTCCAAAATTTGAAGTATTTGGTCAAACAATTGCTGAGAATCTGCAATTTGTTTGATTTAACTTGTGCAAGTATAATAATGAACCCAACCAATACAAGTGATAAGTGATGAATGAACATATAACTAGATTAAGATATATTTACAAATTAAGAAAAGTTTATGTAAATATATAATTAAAAAATATTTAAATGTCAGTATTCTTCCTATTATAGAGATATTTTTATATATGTTTTATTAGCTTTTTTTTACTTAACAATATCATTATATTGAATTTTATAAAATTATTATAAACAAATAATATATTAACTATATAATTAAAAAAAACTAAGTTATTATGCTTTATTTTAAGTAATTATTAACTCTATAATAACTAATTTATATAATATTATAATTATGTTATGAATATATTGAACCTGATAAGTTTAACGACTAAACTATTTTTATCTAAATGATAATGCAGTATGGAAATTGCTGAAGAGAAAACACAAAACGTGTAAGTGTATTTGGATTGGGGAGAAGATTTATAGTGATTTGAGAGGAGGGTGTAAGTAAAGAAAGAGAGGTGATTTAGATTAAGGTAGGTTAGTGTGGATTTGTGAAGAAAGTTTATTGATTTTTGTGAATGATATGATAGTTGTAAGAGAATTTTTAATTTTTTTAAAATGTATAAAGTGTAGATTTACAAATTTACCCATATCTTTAGAAATATTTAAATAATAAAATATGAAATATTTTTTTTTATAAATTTAAATAAAGTTTAGGTAATATATTAGAACTAGTTTAGAAAAAATACAAAATAATGTAAATTTGATAAAAAAAAATATTTACATATTTATAATTATAAATATTTAATAAAAAATTATTTTTATATTAAATAAAATTATTATCTTTATCTTTATTTTTTTATAATTAATATAATTGTTATATAATTTATTTCTTTATTATTAAAAAATATATTTATTGTTATTTATTTATATTTATAATTTATTATATATATATATAATATGATTAATTATGTTATTTTATAATTATTATTTTTTATAATTTTGATTATATTTTTATATTTAAATTGTAATTATTCTATTTTAAATAAAAAAAATATTTTGAGTTTTAAATATAAAGAATAACAAGTAAATTACAAATAATTAATTGCATTTTTATATGTTTATTATAAAGAACACAAGTACCTGAAAAGGAAAAACATTGACTTGCTTAAGAAATAAGGTGATCCTGTTGGATTAGGATTCCTTAATCATATAATGAAACGTGAATAATGATTAAATAATACCTGATAGACTCGTGATCGTATGGCTGAGGGACAAAGCGATGAAAGGCTCGAAAATCCCTTTAAGAAATGAGTTTCGGCCGTGTGATGTTAGAATATGAGGTTATCTCTTTAGTTGTCTGATAATCTCTATTTATAATACACCTAAAAAGAAACCCTAATTATTTATGATAAGAGTAATTATGTTCATCAATTAATTACCAATAATATAATAGCATAAATATGATAATTCTCCCCTGTTTCGTGCTCTTCATTCAGCTTTCATCATAGCTATGGTCAAACACTTTCATCTGTCTTCCTTCACCTGTTTCTTCCAAACTTCATCAAGCATTAAATTATATTAAACCTTGAGTTGGAACATAGTTCCGTGCCAGATATTTTAGCTGCAATTATATTCCTTTTAAAAACTTGACAATATTCACTTTATAATTCTTTTTTTTTCTCTTTAATAAAATCACAATCTCTTGTTTTCCGATTACTTTTTTAATATAATAATTATTATTATTGTCGGATCAATTATTGTTTTTATGTTTAGTAATGATTTTAGTCTTAGGATTTATTCTAGTTTTAATTTCTAAATTTTAAAAGAACTATAAATTTATAGTTTCAATCTTTAACATATCCTAATTTAATTAAATTGAATTTTATTTTAAATTTATTGTTACTATAAAATATTTTAAATAATAAATAAATTTGAAAGTATATAAATATTATACTTTATTATGGAATGCGTTAATTTTTTTCTTGAGTGACAAAAATACAACGTAGACAAGCCATAATGTACAATAAATTTATAATAATAATAATATCTTTACAAGACATAATTAATTTTAGTATTCTCCCTAATGTTTCTTTCCCTCTTTCCAATTTAGAAAGTGAGAAAAAGAAACAAAAAATTTATTAAAGTAGTGATCTTGCTTTTGCTGAGAACTCTGAGGTACTAAATATTTACATACAAATTCCTAACCAATTAGTATAAAAGTCTAGTGGGATTAGGGAATATTTACATACAAAGTCCTAACCAATTAGTATAAAAGTCTAGTGGGATTAGGGAATCATTTTCATTCAGTAACCAAAAACAAAGAAAGAGTCAAGAAGCAATATTCTTCTCTGCCTCGGGCTCAGTCCTTTCTTTTCAATCACATAGTTCTAGCATCATCACTTTATCATGGGAAACTGTTTTGGAAAGCCAGATGATAGTAACAAGACCGAGTACAAGATTCCCACCATCAATAAGCTTCCCCAAGGTACACATACATATGATCATGATCGAATATATACAATTGTGTGGGTTTGTGTGTGTACCCCTAACATAAAATAAAATATGCAAGTTATATAGTTTTTGTTTTCAGTATCATATATGTGAAATATAGGATTATTAGGGTGGATTGATGTTGAAACTTACATTGAAAATGAAAGCATTAAGTGATTTAATGCAGGAAGATCAGAGGAGAAGAAGGAAACGGTTATAAATTACACATTGGATGAGTTAAAAAGTACGACAAGAAACTTCAGACCAGACACCGTCCTAGGTGAATATGGTTTTGGACGTGTTTTCAAAGGGTGAATTGATGAGAACACGTTCAAACCCTCTAGAGTTGGTGTTGGAATTCCCGTTGCGATGAGAAATCTAAGCCTGATAGCCTTCAGGGTCTACAAGAATGGAATGTATGTTTCTTTCTGATTCCTCAAAATTCCTATCATAATGATTTCATTTCATTACCTTATGATTCCTCAAAATTTCTAGTGATTTCATTTCATTACCTTCAATTGTGCTTTAGTGTTTGTGGGTGTGCGCCAAAAGTCTTTTTGCTTTTCATGATTGTGTTGATAAGTGATAATTTATGCGTTTTTAACTTACTTCAACTTCCATTACATGATTTGAATCTATATCAACGTTATTCCTTGATGAATGCTGAGTTAACGTATAAAACTGATTCATAACCCACCTCAATAGTGTTTGAGTGTGTATAAATTTAGAAAATAATAAAGCATATCCTAAAGTTGTTTGGGTTTTAGCTAAATCTTTGTAGTGATTTTGTTTCCAAGTAGTATGTCATTGCAAGAATTGGTCCATGTGTAATAACCAGGACTCAGAATCTGATGTGTATATTTTCTTCAACAAGTGTGGGTGTCAAGAATCACGAACCATATATAAAACTAAGGGGTCACTATTTTATTCACACATGCTAATCAGTGTTTAATATTTAAGAAAACATTAATGTTCAATTTTTCCTAAAAAAGGTACACTCTGTCATTAATATACTGTAATTCATAATACGTAAAAAAATCTATTATTAATAGAATTAAATATGTTATTCGTCTTTATATTTTTATTCAAAATTGATTTTTTTTAATTTAAACTTTAGAACTCCTACAGTGATTTATTACGTAAAAAAGTACTTATAAACACTTATAAAAAACAATTACATATATATATATTTGTTTTAATGAAAGTTGATTTCAATAGTGAATTTTATAATATTTGGATGCGGAGTGAAGTGGAACTTTTGGGGAAGCTCTCTCATCCAAACCTAGTTAAACTAATTGACTACTGCTGCAAGGATAATCAATTCCTGCTGGTATACGAATACATGCAAAAGGGAAGTCTTGAAAGCCACTTGTTCAAAAGTAAGAAATAACTCTAAAATATAAACGGTTTTGTTTAAATTACTTACCGATGTTGTTGCAATGTTGCACATGCAGGAGGTCAAATCCACTTTCATGGGATATAAGGCTGAAGATAGCAATAGGAGCAACTAGAGGACTAGCTTTCTTGCATACATAATAGAATTTTGTCATCTATCGAGACTTCAAGTCCTCCAACATTTTGTTTGATGGGGTTGATGGGAAAAACGCATGCGAAAGCAACATACATAATCACGAATCAACTGTAGAAAATAAACAACACAGGATTTAACGTGGTTCAGTCGCCAATTGCAACCTACATCCACACAAACAACTATTAGGTTTTCATTCTATCCTGTTGCACACCAATTACAAGTACAATGATCTCTTTAAATAGAGATTATAAAAGAAACACAATGATTAAGCCACTTACTAAACATGATGTCTAGTCAGCCCAACCCAATTGATTCTGGCTTCATACCCAACAATTTCCCACTTGAAGCTATGGAACAATGTTCACCTACACTTCAACTGTGTACATGTACTTCTGTAATCTGTCAATGAAACTCAATGTTCCACCTCTAGTTGCCACCAGCCTTCTTAATGATTTTGAAGACTTCGGTAAAACTCCTCTGAGTTTCAAAACATACTCCATACTTAACAAGAAATTTTTTGGAGATGTTTCAACAGCTGGAATACTGGTTCTCTTAACCCACTGCCGCCTAGGAACTTCAGCTGAAGCACAACCCATGCTCCCACTGCCACAAGTACCTTTGACTGGTCTACCTGAACCTTTCCATGCTCGTTCATTCCTGAATCTGACCTGTGGCTCTGAGTTTCTCTCTTGTAAAGACAACCCTCTTCTGCCCACGAGATTCTGTGAACCGGACTTTGTTTATCTTCTGAACTGGATGGTCACTCCCTCAGACGGTAATCCGACCATATACAACGAACCTCTCTTTCTTCCGCAGACCATGACAAGATTTCCCTTGACGACCTTCCACTGCTGATTTCCGAACTTCACTTCATGTACCTGTTTGTCCAATTGCCTAACAGAAATCAAATTTTTCCTCAAGCTTGGAACAACTCTGACATCCTTCAAAGTCCAGAAACCAACTGGTGTCTTCAACACTGTCACCCATGCTCGTAACATCAAGAGTTCTGTTGTTCGCTAGTCTTACCTTTCCAAAGTCTCATATAACTAGATTCTGCAATGCTTCAGAATCCATGACCCAAGAATCCACATTGTTATCCGCGCAACAGACTAAAAGGTCCTCGTCCGTGAAGTCTTTTGCAATGTTGACTTATTTATCATTTGAGCATTGATTCCTGAAATGCCCCACCTCCTTGCAGTTCCAACATGTTACACTTCAGCAATCCCGAGTCTTTGACTGACTCCTTCTTTTGTTCTTGCTCCCACTATCTCTGATATTTTTCTTACCTATGATGACATATAGAGATTCACTAGATAATTCCCCAGAACTCCTTCTTCGGAAATCCTCGCCAAGAATGAGATCACGAATCTTCTCAAAAGTGAATCCATCGGATCCTGCTAAACTGGTAATTGTTGTAACCGTTCTGGACCAACTGTCAGGCAAAGACAATAATAGTAGTAAAGCTTGAACTTCATCATCGAACTTAATGCCCACTGACATAAGTCTGGTTAAGATCGAATTCATTTTATTAATGTGCTTAGTATTTGAACTATCTTAACTTCGTGCCGCAGCGAAAAACAGTCACACCAAGCGCCTAACACCGCACCGTCATTGTTGCACCAGCAGAAAAATGCATGCGCCACCCTACGTCTTCTGTCACTGCCATCGCACTGCACCTGCACCTGTTTGTTGCGAAACGCGATCCGCCACACTACCTGGACACGACCCTACTACAAGCAAGCCACCTGCACAACGTCGTGAGCCGCCATCACTCCTGTCGTGACCCACACCACTACATGTCACATCGCCTACTGCGCGCACCTGCTACGAGTCGCAGGTCTGGGCTGTCGCGAATCCTGGGCCATCGTGAAACCCTAAATTTGGGATGCCGCTGCAGCCCTTGCAAAACTCTAGCTTTGAGACGCTACTGTCGTTCTGTGAAACCCTAACTTTGGGACGCTACTGCAACCCTTGCAAAACCCTAGCTTTGGCACGCTGTTGTTGTTGGGTTTAATAGTGCCAAAGTTCAAGAGGGGGGGTGAATTGACCTTTTAAAACTTCTTCGCAGAAACAGTGTTTAATCCAGTTTTACAGAAAATAAATCGATTTATGTAAAAATGAACAGATTTATTTCAGCACTGTTTTTGTTTGAAAAGCTTTTAATTCAGCAAGATTAATCACAAGATCATGCAGTGAAAATTTTCAGCAGCACACACACAAATATCAGATTTGAAAAACAGTGAAACACAAAACTGCAAGCTTCAATTTCAAGCAAGTGATTAAGGTTCAATTGGTAGCATGCTAATTAATTGAGTGATCTTTGCAAACAAGCTGTTTCAGTGGCTTTTAACAGACTATGAATGTTCTTCTTGATGTGAAGCAATTTTCCAGAAATTAAGAACACTTAATCACAGAACAGCAAGCTTTAATTTTAAGCAATTGTTTAAGGTTCAATTAATGACGTTGACAGTTTTTTTGAGCAACCTATCACGATCAATCTGTTCCAGTGGCTTTTAGCAGATTTTATATGTTCTTATCAGATTAAAACAGCTTTTTCAGAAATCAAGAACAGTATGCACTGTGCCCAGAAAGAACAGATTTATTTTCAATTGAACAGATTTATTTCTTCGCTGTTTTATCAATTATGCAGAAACGAAATTGCAGAGAGAGAGAGAGAATGAACACAAGCAATTATACTGGTTCACTCAACCTGAGCTACATCCAGTCTTCACCAACAACAGGTGGAATTCACTAACACACAGTACAATCAAGTACACTTCCCACTGTTCTTGAAACCTACAAGAACTTAGGTACTCTTGCTGAAAAAACCTATTTCAGCACTCATACACACACATCAACTCTCCAAGAACACCTATCAAGAAGAGGATTCAACCAAACTTTTACAAGTAATAAGAAGTGAAACGACTACACCTGATTGAGGTAACAAAGATCAGCCTTAAACCAATAGGCAAGATTGCTAGAACAGTAGCTGCACCTCACACCAAGCTTTTGGAACCAAACCAAGAACAAGCACTTTTTGATTTTTGAAATCTTTGAAGAACAAATGCTAATCCTTGAAAACACTTAACTCTCTGCTGTCAAAACTTGTTTTTTGCAAATGTATGAACTGTTTGAATCGTTATTTAACTCAGAAACAAGTTTGCATTTTATAGACAACCAGCTTATAACAGAATTTTGAAAAACAGTTAAAGCTGTTATAAAATGAACAGATTGAAAATAAAATGAACAGATTTATTTTCAAAAGCAGTTAGAGAATCTGTTAAGTGAGGAGACTTAGTCAACCATTCTGGTGCTGAGATAAAACTGAAAAACGTTTAAGCATGACATGGCACCAGAGGCAAAAAGAGTCTATTCATTTACAGATGAACAGATTTATTTTTCAAAACGAAAACAGAGGAAGTTTAACTATTTGAAACTCAGTCGTTTTGAAAAGAAGAAGACTTAGTCAAAATACCTGATGCACAAAATCCAATTTTTACAAGACTTTAGCCAAGACATCAGTGAAGAGAATGAATCTGTTTATTTGGAAAAGAACAGATTTATTTTTATGCAGTAAAACGTGTTTTTGTGTAAAACATGTGAAAAACAGTTTTAGAAAACTTATGCTTGTTCTTATCACATGGCCAGTGATTATGAGGTGAGTTACCCAGCAAAAAGCTACTCTTAGACAACCTCTAAGCACTAACTAAGACACACTTAAAGCAAAGCACAAATACATGGAAAGTACATACAAGTCTTCATCAAACACTACATATAAGTCTTCATCAAACACTACATATAAGTCTTCATCAAACATAATCTTGAAGGGGCAGCAACCATCTTCAACAGTTGTCACCTATGCGAAACCCTAACTTTGGAACGCTACTACAACCCCTGTGAAACCCTAACTTTGGGATGTTGATGCCGCATCTGCGAAACCCTAGCTTTGGGACGCTACTACAACCACAATTTTCATGTATCGTCGATTAATTCTGCTAATCGGATCTCTAGTGTGTAAACGAACCAAACTCTGATGCCACTTGATGGGAAAAACGCATGCGAAAGCAACACATATAATCACGAATCAGCTGCAGAAAATAAACAACACATGATTTAACGTGGTTTGGTCGCCAACTGCAACCTACATCCACACGGGCAAGTATTAGGTTTTCATTCGATCCTGTTGCACACCAATTACAAGTACAATGATCTCTTTAAATAGAGATTATAAAAGGGACACAATGATTAAGCTCACTTACTAAACATGGTGTCTAGTAAGCCCAACCCAATTGGTCCTGACTTCATACCCAAGAAGGATATGTATCTGTCTCCTTATTCAATCAATAATCACACCCTTTTCCCTCTTTGTCACATCTAATTACTATTTATATTTTTTCTTCTCTTCTACACTAATGAGTTAGTTATAAGTGCACTCAGTGGTGACAAAAATTATCATTCATCATTAACTTAACCTGGTCACATTGTTGTGTTGCGACCATCCATTAGGATTTCAATGCCAAGCTATCAGATTTTGGACTGGCAACGCTTGGCCCCGTCAACGGTAGATCCCACGTAACCACGCGGGTCATGGGCACCTGAATACGTCGCCACAGGTATAATCACTTCAAATAACATACTAATTTTAAATGTTACTCTATTCCTAAACATGCCATTTGAGAGAGATATGCTAAGGAAAAACACATTGTTATACATGCCATTTGAGAGAGAGATGCTACAGAACAACACTTATGACCGATTTGCTCAAATTATTTCATGTAAAAGAAATTTTTTTTCTATTTCCAGATATAATCTTGTGGATAATTGTCAATATAACAACACTCATGTAAAAATTATAATTTGTTGACGACTAAATTGCAGGGCACCTGTATGTTAAAAGCGATGTGTACAGATAAGGCAACCTTCAGATAAGCAGAATTTGGTGTAGTGCACTATGTCATCTTTGGATGACCAAAAGAGAATGAAAAGGATAATGGACCAATATTCACTTAGAGCTGCATCTCACGTAGCCCAACTTATCCTCAAATGTTTAGAATCTGACCACAGAAAACGACCCTCCATGGTTGAGGTTTTGGCAACCTTAGAAAAAGCACAAACTATGAAGTACAAACCCAAAGGGAATAAAGCCTCTGCAATGACTCTTTCTTCCTACACCTCCATACCTTCTTCTGTCACTCCCATACTAAATGTAAAAATTACCGTTTTCTCCTTTTTTGTGCCACCTCCATACATAATCCGGAAGCTGTTTTTGGATCCGGAAGTGTTCTTGAGATTTATAAAATCCAAAACTCTTTTTTGCATTTGAAATAGGCCTATGATCCGGATTACATAATCCGAAAGTCAATCTCATATTTAGAAAAGACTTCTGGATTATGTAATCCGGAAGCTAATCACACATATGAAAAAAAAGACTTCCGGATTACATAATCCGAAAGCTAATCTTATGTATAGAAAAGACTTCCGTATTATGTAATCTGGAAGCTAATCACAAAAGGCTTCCGAATTACATAATCTAGAAGCTAATTCTGGATCTAGAAAAAAACTTTCGAATTATGTAATCCAAAATATTAAAAAAGGGTATTTTTGGAATATAAAAAATATATGGAAGTGGCACAAGAAGGTATGGAGATGGAGGAAGAACCAGCGCTATGCAATTCGTCAAATATAAGAGGTGCATCACTCAAATAACCCACGTCATGATGGGCTACCTAATGAAATAGGAGTAGTACAAAAAGTGAAAATAAATGGGCTCAGTAATTTCACATCACCTATATAATTCATCTTAATTCTTATTAAGTTACCCTAACTATTGTACTTTATCTTATCACCAACTCATTCTTCTCCATAATGAATTTCGAATCTTGAACCTCTACAATGTTACCTTCACTTCAGCAATATAAAAACTACTACTTTTATTTTTTAATCCTTTTTAGTTTTTGCAAATTTACACTGTCTGCACTAAAACGAATTAAAACTTTAGAGATCAAAACAAGTTTTTTTTTTAACGTAGAAACTGTGAGGATGTAAAAAACAATCGACTAATAAATCATCTTATATTATAAATGTCAGATATTTATTTTTGGTGATACTTGGTTTGGTCACTCACTCTCATAAATTCAAAGTTCTCTTTTTTTTTTCACAAGCTCGTAATACCCACAAAATACTCCTCCTGCCAGGTTTAATAGTGTATTTATCACAATTTTTGCGTGCAAAATCTTTAGAACAATTATTTTTAAATAAAAAATCTTAATTTGCATAAAAAAGTTATGATTAAATCACAATATAGTTTTATTTTACACTATTTATCGAGTCTCATGAAATTTTAACCATACTAATGGCACCTGTTAGTAGTAAAATTACACGGTCTGTTTTTATCTTATAGTTAATTACTAATTAACTGAATTTTGTTTAACATTTCCATACATTGTTGAAACTTTTTAAAAAAATCGAGTGTTTCGATTATTGTGAAGTTTAAAATTACATAACTAAACATTAGTGCAACTTATTCAAATTTAATTAAATATTACGAAAATGTTTAAATTTGTTGATAATACTAGAAAATATTTTGATTATTTTAACTTCATAAATAATAAATTCATCTTTCATAATTTAGGTTTAAAATCAGTTTGAAGGGTTTGAAAATTGGAGATAAGATTTTGCTTTGTTCTCTCTCTTTTCAAGGATTTTGTAAGGTCCCATTATAACTAGATGAAAGAAAAAATTTTAACTGAAGAGAAGATAACGCTAATACAAAGAATTATAATTTGAAGTTTTCTTGTTGTGATTTTAAGAAAACTTAATTTCAAGATTATTTATAGAGGTGGGTTCAACTACTTTGTGTTTTCCCACCAAAATTTTCTTATTGCATTCAAATTAAGCATTCTCACAGGTCTTTTGCCCGTTCTCACTGTCAGCCATGAAACTTTTGATAAGAATTAAATAAAGTCATGCAACAATTGTTTTATATATGTAATTCATTTAGAATATATATAGTCTTTTTCATATTTTACTTTCATTAGGTTGGTACAATATTAAATTTGTTTGTTTGGTAGCCAACAACCATTTTAATTTAATGGATCCAATATGAACCTCACGTTAAAATCCCATAATTTTTATGCGGACACATTACTACTATTATATTTACTATATTCATATATTTTTTTTTATCAGCGTATTTATATATCTTGATTTGCTTCAGATCTTGTTTGAAGAAAATCAAACTCTAAGTATAAAATTAGCATTTTTAATAAGATTAACTTTTATTTAATTGAAAACAGAAAAATTAATTTCAAAACTTAATTGCAAATTCTGAAACTCAGAAAAAATTAATTTTGAGATAAAATTATATTTTCATATACACTATACTATAAAATTAATTAAAATTGTATAATTTAAAATATAAATTACAAATATTAATTACAGATTATATAATTTAAAATATAATTTTAGATTATACAATCTAAAAATTGAATGATTGAAAATATATTTATTATACATTATTTAATTTTTTAACTTTTATATTATATAATTTGGAATTTTTTTAACTCATGTTAAGACAAAATGTTTTTTTTATCATCCATTTAATTGGTTTGGGTTGAAGTAACTTTTTATATCATTCTTACCATCAATCAAACAGAAACTCTGGCAAAGCTATGTTATATATAAAAAAAATATTAATAATTAATAAAAAAATTACAAATGGTAAATATATATATATATGCATATTAAAATATAATTTTTATATATAATTTATTAATTTTTATAAAAATATATAATTAAATTTTCTTTTACAACTTTTTTGAAGAAAGTTTTAACTTATGAAAAAAAAGCATTATTTTTCATGCTTTTAAATATTATGTTTTTCATTTTTCCAACTTTCACTAAAATGTTTCCGTTTTTAGCATTTTGATATCTTGATTGAGCAGTGGGTTTCAGGGAGTAAAAAATGTGATGGAAATTATCGAGCCACAAAATCCTTAATTAAGAGGATAGAAAATATGATGTTTCAATAGTAAAATTTGTATTACTTTAAAGAGTAGAACATTAAGATTTTTTTTTCTTTAGCAAATTCTTTCTACATCCAATAATATTTTTTAACCTGCATCCAACACAATTTTAAAATTTCAAAAATATCTTTTATTTTGAAAATAAAAATATGAAATTGAAAATAATACATTCTAAAAAAATAGATCTAGAAGAGTTTACTATGTTCTGAAAATAAAAATTCGAATAAAAATCAAAAGCCCATTATAAATAAGAAAATCCACAATTAAAAAAAATAATATTTTGTACCAATTGTATAGGTATTCAATTATATTTGGGTTAGTTTTGGGACTTAAATAGTTATAGTTGTTCTAATAAAAAAAATATACATTTGAATATTTATTGAATTTATTTAGATAAATAAAAAAATACAAAAGATACTTCTAAATTAATCTCATCATTTCAAAAATTCTGAATTTTTTTTGTGTGTAATAACTTAATTTAATTTTTGCATAAGATTCCTTTGACACAAAAAAGAGAGTTTATAATTTTAAAAAATTTAATTACTTCAAAATTTGGTATTTAAATATAGATAATAGTGACTCAAAATTTAAATATCCAATGATATGATAATTAGAAACTAAAAAATTAGTTTTTAATTTTATTATTTTTATTGACCAAAAAATTACTCTCTAAAATTAATTAAAAATGATTTTAAATTTTATCATATATAATACTAAACAAATTGTCTCTAAATAAACGTATATTTCTCTACCTTTACTAATTACTAAAAATATCATATCTAATTATATTATAATATTTTATTAATAATAAAAATTATTTTAAATAAAAATATTTTTAATTTATAAAATAGTATTTAACTTAATAATTAATTATTTTTTATCTTTAAATTAATTGATATTTAATAATTTTCTTATAATATCATATCATTCACTTAGTATTAACAATTGAAAAATCCAATAAGTAAATCTATTAACAAAGAACTTATATAACTAAAACAAAGGAACAAAATTGAATACAATGAAATAAATAAGAGTATTAAAAATATATAAAGTCATTTTTATTAAAAATTAAGACATTGGACATGTACAACATTTCATTTGTTCAACATATACATAAAAAAATTTCAATAACTGCTAATTATTTGTTGTCTTCCAAAATTGCAGCTCTACGTGGTGATTCAGATTGGGATGCTTGTTTCTTCCTATCCCTGAAAATTGGAGAAAAATATATAGCAAAGAATAAATATATATGCAAAATTTAGAGAAGAAAAGAGTGTAGATTGTGAGAGGTAAAACTAACTGACATAAATAGGGGAATGTTCTTGTATAAGTAAGGATGTGTTCCATAACGACATGAAAGAAGAGGCACACAATTCAAAGATGTATGGTGTTTCAAAATCTCAACAAGGGTTGATGAGAAAATGATATGAACTTCAAATCTAGGAAGAGTTTGTGCTTCTCGCCTTTGGCAGAAGTGTGTGAATTAGCACTGTGACATCTGAAATATACATATGAAAAGCAAATGACGTAAGCCACTTTTGTTTCTTACCATGCTACTAAATACTTAGCAATAACATAAAATGTAGTGGGAAAAGAAGATATGGAGAAGAGAAGATCACAAATAAGAGACAAGTGTGGTAGCAGTACTTATATCTAAATAAGTTTGTATATTGTATTTAAATAAGCACACAAGAAAAGTAGTTTGAAAAGGGAAAAACAGTTCAAATATTTAGTGTTTAAGGTATCTTCACCTTTCACATGAAACATTTGCACTCCGTGCAAAACCATCGCTTCCCACACTCTATCACTTTATGGCAATGAAGTTGAACTACCATAAAATCTTTCAAAGTGATATGGTTTTTCCCACCTATGTATAAGGTGGTAAAAAGAATAAGGAATAAATATCAACTAATAAATAACGTGAGACTCATTTTTGTAAATATACAAACATACCTTCTGCATGACTAGAATGTCTTTTACAGTTCATTTTGAAAGATTTACATATTCTATAAACTTTAAAGATCTCTTTGGTATTAATTTCAACATCTTTTCACGGTCTCCTCCTTGTTCCATCTGACTGCCTTAATCCATTGCAACACCAGACCAGAAGTCCCCATTCTCCAATACATTTTTCAATCTACCTGATTTGATCCATTACCACACTTCCCTATCAAAGTAACGCAAAAGAGCATTTGTTACCTTGGATTCACTAGAAAAAATTCCAGTAGGAAGAAAGAAATAATCGTACCTGATATATAAACCAACATGAATATCTTCTTCACCAACCTTTCTTAGTGTACTTTATGAATTAAATAAATACATAAATATAAATTACTTATACAACATGAGAGTTCTATAGTAGTAAACTAAAACACAAGGAGAAGATGAAAGAAAGACATACCAATATACAGAGTTTTTTTTAAACTAAGGATGACAATAAAATATATAATCTTCTCCTTTATAGGTGGACAAGACCATATATAGGAAGTTGTAAAATCTTGTTTCTTGCAAAAAAACCAAGATATCTAATGTAAGGATAGATAGAACACGGAAGAATTCATTGTTAAGAGATAAAAAACAAGTAATCAGAAGCAAAAATTTTGAAAACACATACCAATATCTCGTGGTAAACCAAGCTATGGAGAGATTCTTTAGCCGAAATCATTATTTCAGGCCTTAAATAATTAATCGAATCGAGATATAAAATATAGAGAGAGCACTTATTTGGATAACTCATTATGATCCAAACTCTTGAACAAACATTGCAAAGAGGCATACAACCACTCCATCAATTTTTTGAACAGAAGAATAACTGAAACACAAATAACTGTTTCATAATATTATAGTGTCAGTGTAGTTTAAAGTCAATTTATTCATTGTTAACCACTTCACTTAGTGTTGATGTGTAAGAAAACTCTGCAAAATAATTATGTTTCTCAAAATGTCGACAAATTGTTTCTCCAGTTCAATTTTCTTATTGATAAATAAGACAACCTTCACAAAAAAACTAACAATTTGAGTCACACGAGACGAAGAAAATATGAACTTCCTAAATTAATACATAAGAATTTGAAAATGATAGTAATTGATAAAAGATGAAGAGTCTTCTTACCTCCTCCTCTGGAAGTTTTAGCCCTTCAAAAGCCTCTCTATGTGATTACTAAGAGTAGTTATAGACAAGTCTTTAGCATCAAAGGGTACACACATTAAACCCATTGGAAATCAAATAAAAAAAAAGTGAGTTTGAAGTTATCTACATACTTATGAAGTATAATACAAGGACATTATTAAATTTATTGTTTCTTCACATTCTCTGTTATTTTTTCTCTCGTTAAGATCTCTCTTGGAAATAGTTGTGCCATTAACCATCCTTATAGCATGTAATGCAAAATGTGTATCTTCTTGTTTTTCTCTTTTACAATAATAATGTGCATGCAACAAAAGCAATAAATTGACTGGGGGCAAAGTGTAGTGTTTGCCATTGAACATAATTGGCATTTGTAAGCATCGCTCCCTGATTCTCCCTCAGTTATATTCTGAACCTTTTTGTGCAACAACATCAAGCGTAATGCACATTATGGATGATACACATAATTGCTTTTGCGCTACAAGCTATAAGAATGGTCGAGGTGGGAACATCACATTCAATGGCACAACTGTTTCTAGGAGAGATCTTAACAAAAAGGAAAATAATAGAAAATGTGAAGAAGCGTTAAATTTAATAATATCTTTGTACTATTATACTTAACTTGTATGTAGATAACTTGAAACTCACTTTTCATTAATTTTTTTCATTAATGTTGTTTGTCCAAGTGGGTTGAATGTAGTAAATGCAAAAAGTGATAACATCAAATATGCGCACTTTATAACAATAAAAGAGATTTGGATTGCAGTGCTAAATATGCATGCCTTTTATGCTGGCTATGTGCGTGTACCTTCTATGTAAAGACTTGCTTAGAACCATGCTTAGTGATCAAATAGAAGAGAGGCTTTTAAAGCTTCTCGCTAAAACAAGACTAAAACTTCCAAAGGAGAAGATAAGAAAGACTATTCATTTTTAACAATTACTATCCTTTTCAAATTCTTATATATTAATTGAGAAAGTTCATACATATTCTCTTATTCGTTTCTTGTGACTCAAATTACTAGATTTTGGACAAACAAATTGAAGTGAAGAAACAATTTCTCGACATCTTTGAGAAGCATAATTATCCTGCATAGTTTTCTTACACATCAAAAGTAAGTAAAGTGGTTAAAAAGATTGATGGAGTGGATGTATGACTCTTTGCAATGTTTGCTCAAGAGTTTGGCTCAAAATGCAGTTATCCAAATAAGCGCTCTCTCTATATTTCATATCTCGATTCGGTGAAGTATTTAAGGTCTGAAATAATGATCCCAGCTAAAGAATCTCCGTACCTTCGTTTACTACGAGATATTGGTATGTATTTTCATAATTTTTATATCTTTTAAAAGAATGAATGTCTTCTTTCTGTCCTCAGATTGGATATCTTGATTTTTGCAAGAAACGAGGTGGTTTTACAACTTGCTATATATGGTCTTGTCCCCAAAAGATTATATATTTTATTGTCATGCTGAATTTCAAAAAACGAAAGATCAACGGTATGTCTTTCTTTCTCCTTGCGTTAAACTCTATGGTCTTGTCCCCAAAAGATTATATATTTTATTGTATGTCTTTCTTTCTCCTTGCGTTAAACTCTCAGGTTATATAAGTAATTTATATTATGTATTTGTTTAATTCATCAGAGGTATCATTCAGCATTAAGAAAGGCTGGTGAAGAAAATATTCATGTTGGTTTATATATCATGTACGATTATTTCTTTCTCCCTACTGGAATTTTTCCAGTGAATCCAAGGTAACGGCTACTCGTTTGCGTTACTTTGATAGGGAGGTGTTGTAATGGATCAAGCCAGGTAGATTGAAAAAATGTACTGGAGGAGACTTTGATGGGGGACTTCTGGTCTGGTGTGGATCAAGTCAGCCAGATTGAACAATGTAGCGGAGGAGACCGTGAAAAGATGTTGAAATTAATACCAAAGAGATCTTTAAAGTCTAGGGAATATGTAAATCTTTCAAAATGAACTGTAAAAGACATTCTAGTTATGCAGAATGTATGCTTGTATATTTAAAAAATAATCTCATCTATGGACGTTTGAATGAAATGTTGTTCCAAATTTATTAGCTGATTTTCTTCCTTTTTCTTTTTACCACCCTATACATAGTTCGGACAAACCATATCACTTTTCAAGAAAGATTTTATGATTTGCATCCACCGCAAACAAGTGATAAAGTGAAAGGTGAAGATACCTTAAAAACCCAATATTTAGACTGTTTTTCCTTTTCAATCATTTCAAACTACTTGTCTTGCTCTTCTTGTATGCTTATTTAAATACAATATACAAATGTATTTACATATAAGTATCTTTTGTGTTTTCTATTTATCTAAATAAATTCAATAAATATTATTTATTTAATTTTTTTTATTCGAACACCTATAACTATTTAAGTCCCAAATACAATTGTATACTCATACAATTGCTACAACTATTTAAGTCCCAAAACTAACCCAAATACAATTGTATACTCATACTTTTTAGTGTTATACTCTTCAAAGTAGTACAAATTTTATCATTAAAACATAGTCTTTTTCTATCCACTTTCCTACTCTCTATCCTTAATCAAGGTATGAAAATGCTAAAAAGTATGATTTATAATGACATGAATATATAACTTACACACACCCGGAAAGAATGAAAAGAAGAGAAATTGAGCCAAAAAAGAACCTTTATGTAGAGGAAGGCTTGGTTATGTCGACTTGAGCAGGCGGGAGACGTGGACTGGATGTAGCGGTCGAGACGGACCGGGTCGGACCGGAGCCTCTTGAGCTCCTTCGCCACGAGTTGTCAATCTCCTTCTTCCGTCGCCGTATCGAAAGGCTGGGACTCAAGGCCCACCCGAAACCTACCGGGCCCAATTACGGGTGCCCGCACGCACCACTTCACCAATTGCAACACGCAGCAGCGTCATTAACAACAAACACCGAAAGAAACTGAAAATGATTTGCACTGCCACGCTCAAATCAAAATATCTTTTAGGCTTAATTATGTTTCAATTCTGATTTTGTTCCCACACCTCGAACCGAGTTAACTCTAATTGTTGTGAAATATAAAGCTGAAAGTGATATTCAATTAAATCAAGGATCATGGCATTATATAGCCTTACAGGAGAAATAAACAAAATAACAGAAGCAAGCTAGAAACTAGGAAACAGACTCCACTAAAGCTAGAAACTAGGAAACAAACTTCACTATAGGTGACTTATTCAACTAAGATAAATTCAAACTCCAACATACCCTCCCTTAAACTTAACTATCCTGAATTAAGTTTACATAAGACAAGTTAACAATTCCAAGTGATGCTCTCAGCTTCTCGAACTGCTCTAGCTTCAACGGTTTCGTAAAGATATCCGCAACTTGGTTTCTGGTTGCACAATACTCCAGCTTAACAGTTTCGCTATTCACCAGCTCTCTGAGATAGTGAAACCTTACTCCAATATGCTTACTTTTCCCATGAAGAACTGGATGTTTGGATAAAGCAATCGTCGAACTATTGTCACAATAAATGACGGTTGCAAACTCTTCTTCAGCTCTAATCTTCTCTAAGATCCTTCTAATCCACACACATTGACAAGCACAAAAGGCAACAACAATATATTCGGCCTCAGTGGTGGAAAGGGCAACAACAGGCTGTTTTTTTGATGCCCAAGAAATCGCACTAGGCCCTATCAAAAACACACAGCCTGTTGTGCTTTTCCGATCATCCAAATCGCCGCCGTAGTCGCTATCCGTGAATGCCATAAGTCTCGTACTGCTGCTTTTACTTTTCCTGTAGAAGATTCCAAGTTCCATTGTACCTTTTAAGTACCTTAAGATCCTCTTCGCAACAAGCCAATGTGACATCCTTGGATTTGCCATGAATCGACTTATGAGACATACTCCATACATTAAATATGGCCTGGTTACTGTTAGATACATAAGACTCCCAACCAATTGCTTGAACATGGTTGCATCCACCTTCTCGCCATCCTCATCTTTTGTGAGCTTCGTTCCCGGCACAATTGGATTCTTAACAGCATTACTTTCTTCCATTCCAAACCTTGCTAAAACTTCACGAGCATACCGTTTTTGACAAATAAAAATCCCATTAACACTCTGCTTCACCTCTACCCCAAGAAAATATTTCATTTTTCCCAAATCTGACATCTCAAATTCCATCATCATCGACTTCTTAAACTCATCACACATAGCTCTATCATTTCCAGTGAATATTAAGTCATCAACATACAAGCTGACAATGAGAATTTTACCTCCTTTCGTCTTGGTGAATAGAGTATGCTCGCTCGGACACCTCTCAAACTCCTCATCCAAGAAATATCCTTCAATACGGCTGTACCAAGCTCTCGGGGCTTGTTTGAGCCCATACAACGCCTTCCTCAGCTTGTACACTTTCTCCTCTTCTCCTGTCTTTATAAATCCCTCCGGTTGTCGTACATACACATTCTCTTTTAGTTCCCCATGTAGAAACGCACTCTTGACATCTAATTGGAAGATTTCCCAATTTGATTGTGCTGCAACCGCAAGTATAGTTCGAATCGTATCGAGCCTCGCCACCGGAGCAAAGACTTCGGTATAGTCTATGCCATAACAATGAGCATATCCCTTTGCTACCAACCTCCCCTTGTATTTTTCGACTTTACCATCTTCATTCAGCTTTGTTTTATATACCCATTTCACTCCAATTGGTGTAAAACCTGCAGGTAAGATAGTTAGCTCCCATGTATTGTTTTTCTCGATCGCTTCGATCTCGTTTTTCATTGCTTCTCTCCACACCTTGTCTTTCACTGCTTCTTTGAATTTGACTGGATCATTTTCTGTCATCATCATCAATAACATAACCGATAAGCTTTCTTCCTCATCTTCTCCTTCACCCGTGACATAATCAGCCAAATAACCCGGTGTTCTCCTTGTCCGCGGGCCTGTAACCACTTCTCTTTCAATTGATCTTGATGGAGATGACGAAATTGAACTGGGCAGAGGAGAGACTGGGCTTGGCGGTGTCGAATTACCATCAGATGCTGAAGATGAAGACGAACCAGAAGGCGATGAATTCGTGGTTGACGGAGCACAGGCCATGTCTGTATTTTGTTCTTCTTTTCCACAGTCGAGTATTTTCTCTTTTACACCAGTTTGATGCCAATCCCAGCTTTTGTCTTCATCAAACACTACATCTTTGCTTATCACGATCATTTTCGTAACCGGATCATACAGCCTCCATGCTTTCGATTCCTCACTGACTCCGAGAAAAACACATTTCTTGCTTTTGTCATCTAGTTTTCTCCTCTTCTGATCAGGTATGTGCACATATGCTATGCACCCAAATACACGAAAATGCTTCACCTCAGGTTTTGAACCGCTCCAAGCTTCTTCAGGTGTCATGTCTTCTACTGCTGCTGTTGGAGATCGATTTTGGATGTGCACACTCCATCTTGTAGCTTCAGACCAAAATTCCTTTGGGACTTGTCTCTCACTCAGCATAGATCGTACCACATTCATTATTGTTCTATTCTTCCTCTCTGCCACTCCATTCTGTTGTGGCGTAAATGCAGCCGTCAATTGCCTGGTGATACCATGAGTTTTACAAAATTCTCCGAATTCAGTAGATGTGAATTCCCCTCCGCAGTCTGTCCTCAGGCAAGTGATGAAGGTTCTAATCTCCTTTTCAACACTTGCTTTGAAAGCCTTGAAGGTGATGAGTGTCTCTGATTTTTCATGGAGAAAATAAACCCAAGTTTTTCTAGTGAAATCATCAATGAAAGTTAAAATGTACCGCTTTCCGCTGTGTGAAATTGGTGTAATCGGACCACATATATCCGAATGCACCAACTGCAGTTGTCTCGATGCACGCCAGAAGCTCCTTTTTGACATTGATATTCTGTGTTGTTTTCCAGTCAGACACACTGCACATATCTCCTTCGTGGACTTCAGCATCGGCAGTCCAATAACCATCTTTTTTTGTGCAAGTTGTTTTAGAGCTTCTTGGTTTAAATGCCCAAAACGGCGATGCCACAAATTCGTCTCCTTCTCGATCTCCTCTACTGTCTTCACGCACATCATGTTTTTCTGCAATTTGGATGTTAGAAGAAAAAACATCATGTTTCCACTCATATTAGTCTCCATGATTGCACCTTTCTTGGGATGATATACTTTGCAGGTTCCATCACGAACCAAAATTGCCAAGCCTCTCTCTTGCAATTGTCCAAGGCTTAGTAAATTATTCTTGAGATCTGGAACATAATAAACATCAGGTATGACTTGGGTGACTCCGTTAACTTGTATTCTCACGCTTCCTTTTCCCACCACCGACATTCTTGTGTCGTTTCCAAGTTTCACAGATCGATTGAAACCTTCTTCCAAATCAAAAAACCAATCTTTGCATCCGGTCATATGATTGCTGCATCCGGAGTCAAGAAACCAAACTTCTTCTCTGTTTTCCTGATGTTTCTCCAGATAAGACATCAAGAGAAGCTCTTCTTCTTCTTCTTCTTCTTCTAGTTCAGCATAACCTTCTTCTCCCATTCGGGACACTCGTTCTGATAGTGCCCTAACTGGTGACATTTGTAGCACTCGATAATGGCACGATCGACCGCGTTTCTTCCTCTTCCTCTACCGCGTCCTCCTCGGACCATTCCGCGACCTCTTCCCCTATTAGGTTTTTCATCTTGATGCACTTTTAGTGCCAACTCTTCTTGTACATATCCATTCATTCGCTGCTCATGGACAAGTAGGCTGCCATGTAATTCATCAAGACTCATCGTGCTCAGATCATTTGATTCCTCAATTGAACACACCACATAGTTGAATCTCGAGGTTAGTGATCTGAGAATTTTGCTCACGACCGTGCTCTGCTCCATTGTTTCACCATTCACCTTCATCTTGTTCACTACCTTCAAGGTTCTTCCTAGGAAAGTGTCGATCTTCTCTCCTTCTTTCATGGCCAGCAATTCGAACTCTCTTCTCAAAGCTTGCAATTGCGCCCTTTTCACTTTTGTGGAGCCTTGATACTTCTTTTTCATGGATTCCCAGATCGCCTTAGAGGTACCTTTGTCAAGAATAGTTTCCAGAATCTCTCTGTCAATGGACTGGAACAGGAAATTCTTGGCCTTCAAATCCTTCAACTTCGCCTCTTCTACAGATTTGTTTTGCACCTCACTTGCCTGTGATGTTCCGATCGATATCGCCGGAATCCCATCTTCCACCAGGCTCCACAATTATCTGCTTCTCAAAAAATTCTCCATCGTCATGGACCAAAAATCGTAATGGTCATCAAATTTTGGGATGGCCAGCTGCACAAATTTTTCAGATCTCTCAGACATCTCTCTCAATCACTTTCTCACACAGGTATTTGCTCTGATACCAAATGTGAAATATAAAGTTGAAAGTGATATTCAATTAAATCAAGGATCATGGCATTATATAGCCTTACAGGAGAAATAAACAAAATAACAGAAGCAAGCTAGAAACTAGGAAACAGACTCCACTAAAGCTAGAAACTAGGAAACAAACTTCACTACAGATGACTTATTCAACTAAGATAAATTCAAACTCCAACAATTGTTTCACATTAGAAAAAGCAAAAAAAAAAAAAACGACACTGATAGAACGCACCTGGGTAAAGTGGTTCAGTGGTTCTGCGTTTGGAAGTTCTCTTTGGTATCTCTCACTGCTCCCTTTTCCTTTCTCTTTGTCTACTTGTTGACTTTCTTTCTACACCTCCATATTTTCATATCTTCTTGTGCTACCCCATATTAAATGTGAAAATATCATTTTATTCTTTTTTTTTTCCATTCCCTTGGATTTGAAATAATAAGTCTATGGATTATGTAATTCAGATATATTCCGGATTCTCATATTTAGAAAAAATTTCGGATTAGGTAATCCAAAAGCTAATAACACATCTAAAAAAAAGCCTTCTGGATTACGTAATCCGGAAGCTAATCTTATGTATAGAAAAGACTTCTGAATTATGTAATATGGAAACTAATCACAAAAGGCTTCCGAATAACATAATCCGGGAACTAGTTCTGGATTAAAAAAAGACTTCCAGATTATGTAATCCAGAATATTGAAAAGAGTATTTTTGAAATACGAAAAACTTATGGGGGTGGCACAAGAAGGTATGGAGTTGCATGAAGAAGCAGCCCTACTTGTTTCATAGACAGAGTACAAACTAGGGCACATTCTCCCTGCACGCAACACATTCTAACTAGCACCCAATCACTTAATAGTAAAAGACGAATATACCCTTAATGAAATTCTGAAAACTATAATTGTGATATGCACCCAATCACCTGCACCAACCCTATTCTTCTCTTCTTCCATTCCATTGTGCCTGCCGCAGCCACCGAGCCACCGTAAGCCACCGTGTTGTGCAGCCACCGTGAGCAAGCTTGTTGTCCAACCACCGTGAGCGACGTTCTTCTCCATTCTTCTGCACCCACCGTGACCTCCATTATCGCAGGCAGAGCAGCAGATTCGAAGGTACGTCATGATTCCGGATATTTTTTTTCCATAAGTGAGTGAGAGTTGCGGATATTTTTATCCGCAAGTGACTTTTGAGAGGTGCGGATATTTTTATCCGTAAGGGAGTTTGGGGTCCGGATATTTTTATCCGTAAGTGTGTTTTGACTTATGGATATTTTTATCCGGAATAGGGTTATGTGTTGTGGATATTTTTATCCAGAATAGGGTTGTTGTTTTGCTTACCTCATTAACTTGGCAAACGAAGCTTACACTCAACTTAGCAACAATGAACGAAGCACAACCTTCTCTTTTGCAGCTCAAAGCAAAGCTTCACACATTCATGAACTTCTTCTTCCTCACCATTCAATGTTTTCATAAATGAAGAAGACAAGGGCATTTTAGGATTTTTAAAAGTGGGTCGGGTGCCAGTTACAATTGATCGGGTGCAGGAAGCAATTGCCACAAACTAGTGGGCTGCTATTTTGGATTGTTGGGCCTCATTTTTAAGCCCAACAACTTTCATTTATGTAAAATATATATGTATCAACTAATAATAATAATACTAAAAATTATTTATACCATTATATATTATAATTATTGTAGTATAATTCTAAATTAACATATTATTTATGGATATTTTAATATATTTTTATGCGAGGTTAGGTTTATAAAATTCTTATCAATTCGTATAAACTCTCGAGATTCCATAAACTCTCAACTTCTTCCTAAGTTGAAAAAAAAAATGTTAATTTCTTAATTGTTTAAAAGATAGTTATAAAAATTATAGTTTTTATTAGACTAAAATTATAATTATAAGAAAATAATTATTTTTTAATTTGAGAAATAATATATAGACTGTTCAATTAATAACAATAATAATAATGTTAAAAAAATATAGAAAAATTATTTATATAATATACTATAATTATTTCAGTATAATGCTGAATTATTATATTATTTATTGATATTTTAATTTTTTTATACGAAACAAACTATTACAGTTTTGTAAAAAGTAGACTTTCTATTATTAATAAAATTTATAAATTAGTTTCTAAATTGATATTTAATTAATTACCAATATTTTAGCTCTGCTAAATAGGAAATATTAAATACAATGTTTATATTTTCTCTCCTAGTTCAGAACATCTAACTTTTAGGAATGTAACCTCTTTCAACCTATACCATGGTTGGATTCTCTCTAGGTAGGCCTATACCATGGTTGGATTCTCTCTAGGTAGCTACATAAACATTGTAAGTGTTTTCATGAAGTTCTTCTATATAATGACTGAATGGTTTTTAATATTGAAGACGCTGTATGAAGTTATGGAGTATGCTAGCATTCTGATAGAGTGCAATCTATGATTTATTGGCTTACAGGAGTGCTTTTGAGCAATATTTTGATAGTCCTATGTAGGTTCTTCTTTTAGATGGAATTGAGAGTCTCAATTTGCAATACAAGTACATTCAGTATATGAAAATTGTAAGACTATAAGTAAACTTTAGTTAGTGTCAATCAATTCAATGAGAATTCACTAGTAAGTTTATAAAGTGAAGTTGTTGTAAAAACTTACCTGTCATTTCGGATCGACAGAGGGTGATTTGAGGATGTCTATGCCACTCATACAACATAACTTCATTCCTTATGCTTTTATCATAAACTGTTTTGTTTGTTCTGCAGAAACTATTACCGGAACTATTAGTAAAGATTCCAACCATGAAGAAAAAAAAAAACACCTTAATCAAGAACTATCTATTTTCGCTCTATTATTAAAGTAAATTGCATCAGCATTACCTTCTTTTCTTTTTTATGGGGGGAGAATTTTAATATAAAAAAGATTCCGTCTCAAAACAAATACAAATTAATTCTAAAATCTAATAAAAAAATTTCTTTAAAATCAAGAAACTACGGCAACTAATATTATATTTAGACTTTTTAAGTTTATTCTTTCATCCCAAAACAAATACAAATTAATTATAAAATCCAATTGTTGATGATAGTATGTTTAAACTTTAGGATTTAGTGTTTATTCATCCATCCCAAAACAAACATGAATTAATTCTAAAATCCAATAAAAAAAATCTTTTTAAACTCAAGAAACACTGCAATTGGCTTGATATAGAAAAGAATAAAGAAATAGATAAAAGAAAATACGAATAATAAATTATATAACCTGAATAGAGGGAGAGGAAGTAAAACCTGAATATAAGGTATCAAAATAAATGTTCATGGTTTATTTTAAGTATTTTCCTGACATTTTGAGCTTTTTTAAGCTTGGTCTAAAATTTGGAGAAATCTTCCTATCATAACCATGCTTTCCTTACCACTTAAATGTATATGTTATGTTTAGCTCATGTCTTTTTTATGATCTCATGTTCTAATTGTGCATAAACATGAATATTTTTTACACTTTTAACAGTATAAAATAATAATTATACCATGATTTATAAAATAAAATATTATATTTTTAATTAGGTCAGAATTGAATGAAACTAGGAAATTATTTTATAAAATTTATTATATAAATATTTTGAATAATGTATATTTTAAAAATAAAAAATATTCAAAATATTTTGTTTATAAAATAATCAATTATTTTATAATTAACATAGTATTATCAGTTATTTAAAAAAATTAACTGTGTTAAAGGTTGAATATTAAAAATGGAATAAACAATTTGATTATTCACACTTAATTTATAATTTATATATAAAAATGATAAAAATAGATACAAATGTTCCCTTAGTTAACATAATAATAATTATTATTATTATTATTAATCACAATATATAAAGGAATTTTTTTAGTACACATTTTATTTTTATTTTTATCTTTTATAATATTAAAGTATAATAAATTTAATAATTATTTATTTAAATTGAAATTTTGAATTTTAAAAAATTTAGAGAAATTTGAATTTGAAAATAATTATAAAAACCACATTTTTTTACAGTTTTACCTTTAGATCACTACTTTTTTAAAATTCAAATAATTCTTCCTAAGTAACCACCTATACAATTAATTAATAAAAAATTTATAATTTAATAATATTTTTATTTTAATAGTTATTATAATAATATTTTTTTGTCAAAAGAAGAAATTTTATCTTATTTAGATTATTCATTATTTAATAAAACAAATTATTTATTTATTTAATGTTATACTTATTCAGTAATTTATTTTTATTTCAAAATAATTAAATAATTTATCTTCTTAGAATTAACGTTATATATATATAATAATTTTTACCTTTTAGTATATATATAATTTATTTAAAAAAAAATAATATACTCAATTGTTATTATAGTTTAATAAATAAATTCATTAAAATAAAATATTTCTCATAAATTTTAGATAAACTCATAGAACCTTAACACTAATATTTATTAGATATGTGGTTTAAGAAATTTTTTATTATTGATTATAAGATTACTAAACTTTAAATAGTATTTTTTTTATATATATAACAAAATTTATAAATCTACATCATATATTAATTCAATAAAACTACAATTATTACAAAATTTAAAAAATATATAAAAATGCAAACACATAGTGCGATTCCACTAATAATATCAAAAATATCATTTATAGATGTTATTATAATTTTATCTATTTTTTTATAATTTACATATCCATAATATACCAAAACAATTATTATATCTATCCAAAAATGTTATTTAACTCAAGTCAGATTTTAATAAATAATTCCGACATCAACCCTTAATTTTCACTTTATTCACCTAAAGTGGTACCAGCATTACCTTCTTTTATCTGACACTTTCTTTTTTAAAAAAACTATTCTTGTAGTTTTGCAATGTAAGATATCATAAAGAAGATTAATTTTGTCCTAAAACATTTTACACATAACTTATAACTTATCTGTATCAAATTTCTTTAATTCTTATCCAATTTTACACCATAAAATTAAAAAATAAAACTTTGTACAAACACATGAATTTTATTCTATCAAATCAAGAAACACTACAACATTTAATATTATATTGAGATTTAGGGTTTAGATTTAATGGATAAATTAATTCTAAAATTCAATTGTTAGATTTTTAATCAATGGGAAAAGCAAGACAGAAAAAGACTAATGGTGGGGAATCGTCGTGAGAAAATCTCTATGGATGAGGCTGACAAAAAATGGATTGCGATGAAGGTGCAGGTGATGGCTAGGTTAAACAAAGAAAGGAGATTGGGATAGACAAAGAAACAAAGGATTTTGGAAATAGGTTTTCAAAGGATTTTTAGAAATTTTGGAGAATCAGGGAATGAAGATGAGAATAGGGTTTTGGGAAATAAAAAATTTGAGGAAGTGTAGGAAATGTAGGAAACGAAGGAGGGATTTGCAAAGATGATGGAGAGTGGAGAGTGAAACAAGAGCGAGAAAATGGGTTTGTTTTGGAAAAATCCGGCGCAAACGGAATCAACGGTGGATGTGGCAGAGAGAAAATGGTGAGTGGGACGGTGAGTTACAGAGAGAAGATGGTGGATGAGGTAGAGAGCGACGAGGAGAAGACGGTGAGTGGGACGGTGAGTTGCGGAGAGAAGATGGTGGATGTGGTACAGAGAAGTCCAGTGACAGGGAGAAGACGATGAGTGACAGAGAGAAGAAGAAAGGGTTTCAAAGAGAAGGAGAAAAGGTTTCAAACAGAAGAGAGAATAAATTTTGGGAATTATATGGAGGAAATGAAACGCGGGAGAGCGTTTATTCAGAAGGATAATTATGACAGTTCAAAATGTCATATTTTGATGGATAATTATGGCGATTATGAAACTGTCGTATTATGCAAATAATTGTGGCGGTTTTTAATAATCGTCATATTATAATCGTCACTATATACACGTTTTTTTTTAGTGTAAGTGCATAAAGATTCGTCACTTGAGAAAGATTCTCAAGATAAGAACCAAAGTAAGAGTAGAGATGATGGAAGAGGCCCAAGCACAAGCCCACATGCAAGCCCACCAAAGGGTAGATTTGGGCCAACCATAGACTTATGGCCAAGAGGATCCAAGAAGACGTTCTTTTACATGTTCAAATGCCATAAACTCTAGTGTAGAGTAGACTTTAATTTCTTGTCAAAATTAGCATAGGAACTTTATTTGTAATTTTCTTAGAATTAATTTTGGCACCTAAAACACCAACCTAGGTAAACTTAGAGTTTCTAAAAAAAACCTCTAAATTTACCAAGGTCGGTCTAGAAAGCCCATGGAGGGGGTGAGCATAAAAACTAGACACACCCCTCCCCATGTGCTCATTTGTGCACCCATGTGTCATGTGCACCCATGTGCCATGTGCACCCATGTGCTTCACATTTACATTTCATTTGGCTAGCATTAGGGTTGCATTATGGTCCTCCTTAGCCTATAAAAGGAGGAGCCTACACCTTGTATTTTCAAGTTTATGGTGAGTAAAGTTATGCTGCCATTTTGTGCCAAGCTTTGCTTCTCCCTAGAATTCTAGGCTCTAAACTTCATCTCCTTCACCTCTCCTTAGGTTGGCCGAACCTCCCTAGCTTCATACACATCATGCACCTTCAAGATCAACACCACTCTTAGGAGGATCTTGCTCACACACCTTCATAGCTTCCGCACCACTTTTTCTCACATGATTCAAGAAGACCTTCATGAAATGCCATCATTTGGTATCATGAGCTTGGGTTCTTCAAGATGAGTTGCTTTTGGTCTTTTCATTTCTAGTTCTTCTTTATTTCATGTTGTTTATCTTATTTCCATAATTGTCTTGCTGTTTTTTGCATTTTAATTTGTTTTGGTGTGCTTTGTGGAAGATCCAACCGAAGCACTTTTGTTCAATTGATCTTGAACAATTTCTTGTGCAAATTGTGATAGGATTCCATACACCTTTAAGTTGCTGTTTTCTTTTAGGCTTTTGAGTCTTTATTGCTTTCTTATTTGGTTCATATTATGCTTTTGAGTCTTTAATTTCTGAATCTTATATGTTTTGTCAAGTCATGTTCATCCACAATGTCAACAATTCTTAGTAGTCCTTTATTTGGCTAGATTGTTTCTTGATTTTGGGTATCTTTAATTGCTTTGAATCTGCTGTTCTTTGATCTTTTGGTGTCTTTTTAATTTTATTTTGAGTTCATATTGTGTTTAGATCCTACACAATTCTATTTCACAAATTTCCATTGTGTTTAAATTTTGGTATCTTGCTGTTTTTGTTTCCAGTTTTCAGAATCCCCTGTTTCAAATTTTATGTGCTGGCTGTTTTGTTCCAGAAAAATATTTCCACTCATAGGAAAATTTTGATTCTCTGGAATTTGCAAGTTTGAAGTGTTATAGAAAGGACAAAAGAAGAATTAGTCCAAAAGAATCAACAGAAAAAAAATGATAAATCTTTTAAAATCAGTGTGCAAATTTGAGGCGCTACAGCTGGCGTAACTGAACACCAAAATTGCAAAATTTATTAAAAAAAATTGGTGCATGCGTTTTGAGTGATTCCAAAGCCAGAATTTATCTAAGATCTTGAATATCTTGCATATCAAATTTCAGAATCATATCTTAAAAACAAAGCTCAGCATAAATCGGGGAAAAACACGTTTCTGGCCCACAACATTTTCCAGTGGTGCTGTTTTTTTTATTTGGTCATCTAATTCTAGTGCCATTCTTAGGATTCTTTTGTGTGCCTACCTTTATTTTGGTACCTTTTATTTGCTTGCTTAATATTTCTTGGACCTCTTTCTAGTTGTCATAATCTAACTCCTTTTGGTGGTACTGTTTTATTCAATTAAATTGTTTCTTGCTTTTGTTCTTTGACCTCTAATTTGGTGCTGGAATTTAGTTCTCCTTTGATGCTTAATTGGATGGTAACTTGACTTGGGTAAGGTCTAGTCTTTTGATAGGTGCTGGAATTGGAGAATTAAAACCTTCATTCTAAGGGGAAACAAAGCCAAGGCCGAAACAAGCATTCTTGAAAAACACTACAAACACTTGGAGGATCAACAAGCAAAGACAACAAGGAAGTGCACTTAGCAAAAAGAGGATCAACAAAGGGAGTTTTTCTTAATTTCCTTACAACTTAATTTGTGTTAATTACCTCTTAATTACGTTTTAGACGGTGAGTGTGTCTTCAAGGGCTCAAAGTGTCCAAGAAGCCTCACCTAGGGCCGACTAGTATAGAATTTTTAATTAGCAATTGTTAATTGTTTTTAGTTGTTTCTCTATTGCTTAATTAGTAACGCTTTGTATGTGTGGTTGTTTTTAAGCTTTGTTAAAACCGTCTAGCTTTGTTAATTAGTTAGCATACATTGTTTTTCTTGCATTGAAAAAAAAGTTTTGATTTCTCAACTTAATTGTGTTTCAAGTGGTTTACTAAGAGAAAGCTTTGTGTGAAGACATTGAGGGATAGTTTTTGGCTAAGACAAAGGCTTGGTATTTAAGTAGTCCACTGTGACTCACCTCCCTTACCTGGAAGACTACCTTCTTTGACTTCCCTAAATTTTTCTCAAGGTAAAATACTTCTACACACAAAGCTTTAGTCATGTCTTCTCACTCTTCTAAATCTCTTAAAAGTGAGGTGAAATCCTTGAAATCTCTTTTGAAACAACTTACTAAGGATATTCAATCAATTTCATCTAAACAATTGGAGAATGAGATCAAAACTAATGAATTGACTAAAGCAAAGAATGAGAAGTCTCAATTTTCAAAAAAATTACATTCTCATGCATCTAGCTCTAAACATCATGATTATCTTGGGGAAGAAAGTCTTAGGAAAAATGAATATCATCAACAATTCCCTAGGGGAGCTAGGAAAGAGAGACAAGAAAACCTAACCAAGCATATCTCTCACACTCAAGCTAGAGAAATTCCATGTTTAGAATACCTTGGCAATGATCAATTAGCATCTCAATGTTTCAATGGAAGATCTATGATCTTAAGGGACAAAGATGAGAATAGTAGCCAAGAAAAAGAAGCTAGTGAGAGTGAAGAAAATGTAAAAATAGAAAAGCAAGAGAAAACCCTTGGAAAACAAAAGGCGTGGGAGAAGAGTGTTCCTTCCCACAAGGTCATTCAACAAGAAGGAAAAGTTGAAAATACATTTGAAAATATACCTCTTGTTGAACAACCTAGCCTTACCTTTTGTAAAGGAACACTTGCAAGCCTAGAAAAAAAAGAAGAATCCTTAAAAAAGGCTTGCATAGATAAAAATATAGTAGATTATTTTACATACATGCCAAGATATCAACTAAGTTGTCCTTTTCAAATTCTTATCATCCACAAAAGAATGGTCAAAATAAAATTGAAAACATAGCTCTTGTTACTATGCCTAGAGAAATCATGAAAGCCAACCACAATTCTTGGGATGAGTATCCTTTTTCTATTGAGCATGCATACAATAGAGTAGTCCACAAGACTACTAATATTTCTACATTTGAAGTTGTATGTGAACATAGTCCTCTTTCTCTTTTTGCGTTGTTACCACTTCCTAAAGGAATTATGCCTAAGGAACAAGTAACCACTATTGAAAATTTTACAAAGCATGAGAGGATTAGAGAACACATGCAACCATCAAAAGAGAAATATTGTAAAAAGTTGCCAAAAACAAAAGAAAAACAAAAATGGCAACTTCATAAAATTGATTTGTATATAACTGCTTCAACTAACTCATTTGCTTTATTTGATAATTTCCCTAGGTGGACGTTTGATCCGGGAGGGCAAGCATAGTTGAAGAAGCAAGAGGCTGCTATCCGAGATCAAATCACTAGATCTGAGGATAGATCTTCTCAAGGAGAAGGAGATGATGACACCATCCAGCCACATCCATTCCCCTAGCCATGAAGAAGAAGAAGCAATGGATTTGAGGACAAATCCTTTTCAAGAGGGAGGGGATGATGGAAGAGGCCCAAGCACAAGCCCACATGCAAGCCCACCAAAGGGTAGATTTGGGCCAACCATAGACTTATGGCCAAGAGGATCCAAGAAGACGTTCTTTTACATGTTCAAATGCCATAAACTCTAGTGTAGAGTAGACTTTAATTTCTTGTCAAAATTAGCATAGGAACTTTATTTGTAATTTTCTTAGAATTAATTTTGGCACCTAAAACACCAACCTAGGTAAACTTAGAGTTTCTAAAAAAACCTCTAAATTTACCAAGGCCGGTCTAGAAAGCCCATGGAGGGGGTGAGCATAAAAACTAGACACACCCCTCCCCATGTGCTCATTTGTGCACCCATGTGCCATGTGCACCCATGTGCTTCACATTTACATTTCATTTGGCTAGCATTAGGGTTGCATTATGGTCCTCCTTAGCCTATAAAAGGAGGAGCCTACACCTTGTATTTTCAAGTTTATGGTGAGTAAAGTTATGCTGCCATTTTGTGCCAAACTTTGCTTCTCCCTAGAATTCTAGGCTCTAAACTTCATCTCCTTCACCTCTCCTTGGATTGGCTGAACCTCCCTAGCTTCATACACATCATGCACCTTCAAGATCAACACCACTCTTAGGAGGATCTTGCTCACACACCTTCATAGCTTCCGCACCACTTTTTCTCACATGATTCAAGAAGACCTTCATGAAATGCCATCAAGAGAACTCTCAATACTTTAAAAAATTTCATTCAATCTTCAAAATTAAGTTTACAAATGAAGGAGACTCCTTTATATAGAAGGTGAGTTCATCCGAGAAGAAAAAAAGACAAGAAAATTGAGTTAACTTTGCTAATCAAGAGTTAACTCTCCTAAACATGATTTACTCATGATAATCCCTTGAAACTAGGGAATGTACATGGATAGTTCCTTTAATCTAGGGAAATTTAATGATGACTTCTGAAAAACAATGTCGACTCTTGGAGACATCACATGTGAGGCGCCTATCTACTCTCTAATGGACACAAGAAGACTCTTGAAAGGTTGAAGGGTCAAGTGGAAGATTCAAACTATTCTATCTGCACTTGAAAGTGACATGTGGTAGTTTAGGAGTTTCAAAAGACACTTTTAATTTTAAGAGTTCAAGATTTTCACCCAAGCAAGAGGTTCTAATTTCTCTCAAGTTCATCTAAAGACCAAGAAACTACTTATGTACATGTCTTCTAATCTCTTCTTCCAAAGCTTATAGTCTTCCTTGCCATTGGAATCTCCCTTTTATTTCTTCTTCTTTTTTCTTCTTTGCCATGTTTTTTATGTTTACTCCTATTAGCTCCTTTTCTCTTTCTTCAATAAGATCTTCTTCATTCTTATTTATATCAAGACATCATCTCTTGTTGCTCAAGAGGCCTGACGACTTTATTTGTGGTGACAACGGTTGGGGCACACCTTTCTGTTTCACCACTAACCTTAACATGGATGGCGAACAATGGTAGTGAGGACGGTTGACAAGGCGACAAAAACATGGCTCCCAAGATCAGAAGCTCTGATACCAACTTGAAAAATAAATAATTATTTTATTAATAAAAATCACACAAATTACGTTCTCGTCATCTTTATTTGTAATAACCAAAACCTTTAAAAAAATATGTTGAAATAAAGAGGAAGATTTTGCATATATTGTTTCCTAATTACTATAAAGATATTGAGAATATTTTATTATCCTAATAATCTTCTTTTTACAACACATTTGTTTACCTCAAATAAGTAAAAGAAAAAACCTTTGTTGAGAACTTCATGAAATTTGATTGGTGTTACGGGGATGAGGATGATCTACACTAGGAGTTGTTGGAGGAGAATATTCAATCACAATTTCAATTTGAACGTTAACCCATGGAGATTTCATTAGAACATTAGTAGCCAAGTTTGATGATAAAGCCTCACACTTCTTTTTCTGTGGTGTCCTTTGAAAATCGATCAACAAATTCTTCTCCGAGAAGGGAGCCCCTTCCTTAGCACACAACTAGTTATAGTCAATTTTCCTTGTAACCTATGAAATAACTAAGGTTAGAACCAAGAAAGAAAATAATAACATGCTAATAAGAAACTAAGTTCTTACCCTTAAATCAATTTAAGGAATCTTCTACCTTTGACACATTAAGTAGACTTTTATTGTTGATTAAATGAGAAAGATATTTTATAAATTCGATGTTTATTCTATCCTTAATACTAAACAATTATTAAGTGAAAATTGAGGAGTAAAATAATTATTTCTTTGGATCCTATGGAGAGTACTTGAACAATACATTGAGTTCTTTGAAGAAGTACTCATACACAAAAGTAAACTATATGTTTCTTTAAGTGATTTTATTTATGTCATTTCTTTGATAACATGTATCTCAATTATGATGAGTCTACCAACTTTAATATTACATATATTAAAATATTTGAGAAACTCCTTAATAAAATCTCTTAAGGTATACTCAAAAGTCAATACAAACAACCTCTTTATCAATAACATAGGCAATCACCATGGGAAGAAGACAAAAAATGAAGACGAAAAAGGCATGGGAGTGTGCATACCTAGAATAAATAAAGTGGAAAAGAATAATGATTGGAGGACAAAGACTTTTAGAATGCTCTAATAAGTTTTGTATAATTCAAATGTGAAAATTGGAGCAAAAAATGACCTTAAATAGTAAACATTTAATGCATTTTGCGCAAAATGAGATGCCTTCTTCTAGACGTTACATTTTTGGATGACATGTTTAAAAAGATGAATGACGATCTTTGAGAATTGTCAAACTTCCTTTTTAAAAAAACATTAATGACAAATTCATGCACATCATTAGTTATAGAGGTGAGCATTGAATTTATTAGTAATGATTGATCATAAATACATTTTAATAGTAAACATTTAATGCATTTTGCGCAAAATGAGATGCCTTCTTCTAGACGTTACATTTTTGGATGACATGTTTAAAAAGATGAATGACGATCTTTGAGAATTGTCAAACTTCCTTTTTAAAAAACATTAATGACAAATTCATGCACATCATTAGTTATAAAGGTGAACATTGAATTTATTAGTAATGATTGATCATAAATACAATTTTTTTATACTAAGCTAAATAAAGTTGTTTTTATTAAAATACATCATATTGCTATAAATTTATATAATAACAAAGATTAGTCATAAAAGGTCAATCCTGTATAACTTAATCGTATAAAAAATCCACATCTCAAACTTTCTCATTTTCATAAAGAAGAACTAATAACTCACCTGCTTATGTAAATTACCTATTTGAGTTTTGAGTTTGCAAGATGTACCTATATACATTCGAGATACTTGGAATCTAGAGTATATTCTTATTTCGATAAACTTGAAAGTAAATCCACCAATCCAATATTCAATGACTTGCTAGACTTAAAATTGAAATCTGATTGTTAAATACTTATCAGTTTAGTAGAAAAAAAAAATGGCAACCAAATTCTTCTTGCTGATGTTGAGTTTCATTCACATAGATACAAAAACTTATAAATATACACCACTTCTAAAATGAGTATCATCGAATTCTCCTTACTCTTTTATTGCCATTATTCTAAAATTGATATTAATTTGAGTATTAAATAATCTTTTATAAATGAAACTTTATTTGATATTCAAATGATTCGATGAGAACTCATCTTTAAAATTTATTAGCTTAACAAAGAAACTATTTTTCCTTTTACAATTCGTTCAACAACATACTATCTTCTAATAACAAACACTTATAATTTTTAAGAATAAAAGCATTTATATTGACTATATAAATATAATAAATAGTTCATAATTAATGAAGAAATCTTTAATCATGATATTAAGCATCTTAGTTTCTATGATGTTAGCCTCCCATATTTTTTCAATATAAAATTAAATAAATTTAAGCATTTACTCTAAGTATAACTATCACCCAAACATATTTTATATGTTTAATTTTAAAAGCAAAATTCATTCTTCCATCTTATTATACATGTGTTACTTTTGTACTTACATTTAATGCAAATTTTGAGAAAAAAAAAATCACAACATAATTGTCATGAATGGTCTCATAGAAGTGATACAACATTAAAGATTTGATGCATATGTGATATGATTATAGGAGATATGGTTCAATATTAAATGTTTGATATTTTCATATGTTCTATCATCATTCAACTCAGGATTCAAAGTAGAAGATGATTGAAACACATTATAATTCATCATTTTGTATGTCAAAAATTAGTTAACGCGTAGTAATTAATTAATTGCCTTTTATACCATTTTAGAATCAAATATCATCATTTCTTGAAGATACCTTTTGATAGGCTTTATATATTAATCCTTGAAAACAAAATTAATATGTTTCGAATTTAGTGACTTCAATTTATCTATTAGACATAACATCCTTTACATCATGTTATTTTTTCTGATATACATGTTTCTTTTAATTCTTTTGTACTTTGCAAATATGAATAATTTATTTGGCATAATTATGGTATTTATTTTATTCTTTATATACTATAATGGGTGGCATATATAATTATTTTGAAAGTTGCATTTATGAATATATTGTTATTATACCAGTAATATTTATGCATTATTAATCAAAATATTTGCTACGGGTTATGTCAGTATTAATTTCTTTATTAAAAATTAATTATGCTAAGTGATTAATATACTTTTGATAAATTAGTGACAACAATCTCTTTAATTGATTAAGACTGTATATTAAGTTTTTGAACTCATCTTAAAAACATTTTGTAATCAGTCATATGTTTAAATACTTTCAAATAAATTTTATTGCATTTAAATGACTAATAGGTTGAAACATTACATTATTTCTTAATTTATCTAAAAAATGTAATGAAGTATATAATTTGATAGTTTTATTATAATATTATATATGAGTATGATGGAGGAGAACTTTATGTCATACAAGGTTTCTACCATTATGTTTATAAATATAAATCAATACATAGTTTGTACTGGTGAAATATCTTTTTTTAGAAGTAAAATAACCTCTTTGAGAATTCAAGAAAACACACATGATTTTTTTAAAACAATTATATCTTATTGTAATTATTACTTTCATGAATTCAAAATGTTTTCTTAAAGCAACTTAACAAAATTTGTTTGTGTAAAGAAAAAGAATTCTATAAGACCAAATTCACCAACCTACTATATTTTCTACAAGACCAAATTCACCAACGTACTGTATATTTTTTAATTAAATATATTTTTCATCTCTATATTATAATATAAAATTAATTTTTATTTCGAACTCAAACTTTAAATCTTTTAAATATTTATAAAAAAATTATTATAATAGATTTATTTTTATTTTACTTATCAAATCAATATAAATTATATTATAATATTATAAAAAATAATATAAAATATTTTATATATTAAAATTTTGTTTATAACAGAAAATTTCAACATTTTCTTAATAAATATCAGAGAGATGTAAACATTTGAACTATAAAAAAAAAACAAAATTCCTTAGAAAAACATATTTAACCTATTTTCTTTAATACTTGTAAAATATCCTGATTTTAACTTGTCAATTTAAGGAGAATCTTAACTATTTTAATTTTGTAATAAATTTGAAGTAATAAATAAAATGCTTTACAAAGAACGAATCAGAGACAGAGGTGGTGAGGAGAATATTGAAGTCTAAAATTATTTGAGTTATTTAAGAATTTAAAAAAATGGATTCTGTTTTTTTTTAGAAAGAATATAGTTGATTTTGTTTGTATGAATCAAAAACAGAAAAGAGGAGAACAATAAAAGAGAAATTTAAAATAGGATATTATTACTGGCGCAGCTATATTTGGCGTCGGAAATGAAAGTATCAATTGAAGAAGCATAACAGGTGAGGTGAGGGAGCGGGTTTTGTTCTTCCACCCTTTTAATTTCTCTCTTCAAGCTATCAGGTTTTCTATCAATCCATCTCTTTCCTTTCTACTGCTATTTATGATTCTGTTATGCCTCTTTTCTTGTTCCTTCCTCTAACAGATTCTAATTAACTGCTTCTAAAGCTGTAACATCCATTTTTCTTCAAATTGTTTTATGCTTCTATGTGCAATTCTGATTGATATGGTGTTGCCTTCTCTGAAATTGGCTATTTCTTTAATCATATAACTTTGCACCATTTCGATTCTGTTTAGGGTTTATTTCTTCCACAACCGTTGGTTTGACGCTAATGTTTGCACTCGTTTGTACATGCCCAAGATCGGAAGATTTGGATTCCTCTAATCTCATCTAATGATTTATCATGTGTTCTCATTAAAACCAAATGGGGGCAAGCTAACCATTTATTTTCATTTTCAATATTCTACATTTACTCCTCTCTTTAGGGTTTTTAAATTCATACGAGGATAGCATTTGGATTTACTTCCAGACAGAACTACTTTTTTTTGTTGTAATTTTCCTGACAAATTTATATTATACTGGAAAAGCGGGGATTATTAATTCTGTTTTTCTATTTAGTACTTGCTTTCCATGAATTTGAAAACCAGAGGCTAGAGTTCTCCTATTCAGTATCTCATGTGCTTTGAAGAATGGCTGTTAGCTTTATCGGGCTTGATAAGGAAGACATGGGTCAGACAGAGGTCTGACAGATGAGAACATGACATCTATCTAGTGGATTGATAATTTATTTGTGATGGATGAAACTGAGGTGGAAAATCCCGTATTCGAGGAAATTAAATCGGAGGATAACAAAATTGAATTCCAGAGAAATGAAAATCAAGGTTTTGCATCTGAGAAAGGTGAAGGTAGCAGTGTAGTTTTCTCGAGAGAAGCACCACTTATGAGGAAAGAGTCAAGAATGTCCACTTCTTATTGTTGCAATGCCAAGAAGCTCAAATCCAGGGCTGTTTCAATAGATTGTGAGCTTGGAAGTAATGAGAAAATTGGGTTGGAGAAGAAACTAGGTAGACAAGACAGGATTGAGTTGGGTCGGTTGTTTCAGGGTGCAGTGAGTTCCCATGATTGGGAGCTTGCAGAAAGTTTGATTTTGGTTGCTGATCCCCAGACGCTCAATGATGCCTTGTGTATCACGCTGGATTCCATTTGGTTCCTGAGCACAGAGCTAGAGCTTAATGGGATAATGGGATTTATCAAGAAGATCATTGCTAATGGTGCTTATGACTTCACAAGAGCTGCTCTAAGGACTTCATTCCTTGCTTCATGTGTCTCTGCTTGCCAGAGTAGAACAATGAGTCTGGCTGATACAGTTACTGTAATGGCCCAAAGGTATGACTTGCCCACATCTTTGTAATTTTTTTAATTATTTTTTGTGTAAAGGGAAAGAGTTCAGTCACCAATGAAGTAGTTGATCTGGAAGAGTGTTATTTTTTGTTGGGAGAAGGGTGGTGGTGGTGGTGTGGAGTAGAGAGAATGTGTCTTTTTAGAGCAAAATGTAAAATCCTAAATAATGGTTTAAAATTAATGGTATTTGAAGTTCCTGCATGAACTCTGCTTTTTTGCTAGGTTGCATGAGCGTCTCCAGGAATGTAATGGAGATGAAGTATTGAAGGCAGAAGCTGGTGCTAAGGTTCAAAAGTTTACTGAATGGGCTTTGAAATGTATAGGAATACATTCACGACTGCAGGATGATAGGGAAAATGTGATACACAGCTCAGCTGTTGAAATCCAGCTTCGGTTATCTGCCTTTAAGACATTCCTTGATCTTGCTGGCAACCGCCTTACAGGGAAGGACTTCAGTGAGGCCTTTGATGCGGCTTGTTTTCCTCTTACTCTTTTCTCTAGCTCATTTGATCCAGGTTGGGCATTTGGCTTGTCAGCTACAGTGATCCAAGGGCTTCTGGGCATGCTAGTGGAGGGTGGTGCAGACAATGTCAATCAGTGTTTCTTGGAGGCTTCACGTTTTGGTAGTACAGAACTTGTGCGCATACTATTGCAGGTGATACGTCTGCCATCTTTTTCTTTCTCAATCTATGAATTAATGCTTCTCCAGCTCGTTTAGTGGGTGTTGTCCAACTTTTGTTATGATAGTTAGAAGCAGGTGGCTGAAGGCATACTTATAATTTCGGTCCATTTAGAGTCATATCAAAGGATCATGTAGATACGATGTTGGTATTATTTTATAATTTGGTTGCATCCCTATAGCATATATTGGAAGAATTTGGGGGCGAGAGGTTTTGTGTTGCTACCATTTCCTCTCGTGTGTGTGTATGTCGTAGTGAAGTGCTGTTTTTTATATTATAATAGTCTGCTGAAATTTGTTGGTTCATGTTTGTGTGCCATGCTGGAAATCAAACTATGCAGATTGCACAAAGAAACAGCTTGGATGTTGATGTTGACTTGGCATTGGGTTTTGCCTCCCATTATGGCAAGATAGGAACTATGGAGTGCTTGGTGGAAGAGGGAAATGCTATAGCCTTTTTGGGCCCTTTGATGAGAGCTGCTGAGAGGGGTTGCATGCAAGTTGTAGAGTGGTTTGTGCAGAGGGGTTGCCGAGACATGGAACTCTGTCTTGCCCTTACAGCAGCCACTTCTAGCTGTCAAGTTCACATTGCAGCTTATCTTCTGCCGCACGTACCTCAGCAGGTTCTTGCAGCACTTAGTGTTGAAATTCTAAAGGCTGCTGGTGAGCGAAGTGGTGGATCTCTTGATGGTGTAGCATTTCTCCTTCAATCGGACTTCTTAGGTGATCCTGCAGCTACTTATGCCGTTGCAGATATTATTGCAAAATCAGAGGATGAGGCTGTTGCACCTGAGCTGAAGACATTTCTTAAGGAGCATTGGTCAGAAGGAGCTTATAAGGAGGGATTAAGGTTAGGGCAGGAGCATCACATGAACCTTATGAGAATCATTAAATGGGGCGAGTCTCCTATTTGCTTGAGAGATCTTCCTGCCCCCCTGACGGTAGCAATTGCTTACCTCCCACTTTATAGAGAGTGTGTCAAAGCAGGTGGCTGCTTGTATTCACAACGGCTTAGGGGACAACTGGTTGAAGCCGCCAGAAGGCTTGGGAACAGGGTCTTGGATGAAGTGAGCCATGGTGGAGAGCTAGTGGTCGTTTTGGAACAGCATCTTCCTCACTTTTTGCTCCATCCCACCCGCATTGCTTAGCTATATTCGGTTGTCAATGCAATGGATTCTTCATTTCCTTTTCACACCCTTCTTTATTATGTAATGAATGCCACCATTGATAATTTTTATCTGGGAGTTAGCTTTAAATGTAGTTCCCCTCTTTATAGCTCAGGATCTTAAATGTGCATATTTTTTGTTCATAATTTTTGTCTAAAAGGATACAAAGAATATCAAAAATCAAATATGAAGTACTGGCAGGAGGATGTTGAAGTAAAGGTAAAAAAAGGTTGTTCTATTTTCTATGGGCAGTTTGTATGTAAATTTTAAATGATTATATAAAAACTTTTAAGTAAACTTTTATTTATATAAAGATATTGAAATTGTAATTCTCATTTAGTTGAATTTGATAAAGAAGCTATAGCCTTTTTGATAACTTAAATTGCTGTTTTCCCATTTTCTTTTATTTTAATATACATAATTAGAAATAATATATCTTAACATGCATGAACAACTGAGTTATTATATTCAAACAAACTTCCTTTCATATACTATAAACACTAGTGTCTTATTATACAGAGTATTTAAACACTACATAAATTTTATCATGCTATTATAAATATTTCTACGTCATTAATAGTATATTCATAAGTACAATTATATCTATATAACTATAAATAATTATTTAGGTTTACAAACACAACTTTAAAGAGCTAAATACATTATTTAAAATGACAACTGAGATTCATCTTATATACATGTTAATTAAATGTCTTTGGTTGTAACATATTGGTTAACATATCAACACATAAAATTTGTACGGACATACTTCAATACTTTTGTACGGACATACTTCAATACTTTAGTTAATTGGTATTATGGGAAAGGTTGCATGTATAGGGTTAGGGTACCTAGATTAAAACGAGGATTCAATCTTTTGTGATAGTTATCATGGGTTGAATTGAAAATGGTCTCTTTTAACATCCTGATATGCTCACGTGAGCACATTTTTTTTTACTATTCTCTTGCCTTGTTCAATAAGTTATCTCCTCTAAGCTGCACCTATCTCAAGGACCTGCGGTGAATCTTTCCTAATTTAGGAGCATGAGTGTATGTTTAGTTTTTCATCGAAGTATTTTATACACATGTTTAACTTTCATGTGAGAGTAGTGAAGTTGGGAACTTATGCTTGATTAAGCAAAGTTGTAAAGCTAATGGAAGTTACTTATAATTTTATAGCACCTTAGGGTAAATGATCTAGAATGTGAATGTGACTTGGGCACAATGTTTTGAGTTTTCTTGCAGGTAATGTGTTTTGTTGAATAATATTCAAAGTGTTTTGAGTTTTGATATGGATAGTATATGTGATGATATTTTTTTAAAAAAATTTATTATAATGATTCTAGATTTAGAATATAGTTGATGTTCTTGATTTAGGGTTCGTGATATACATTACTAGTTAGAAATATGTTATATGAATGGGATATTCAATTGTTGAAAGTGATGAAAATGGTGAATTTGTACATTTTGTGTGTGTGGAAATTTAAATGGGTTGTAGTATATGACATAACATCTTGGTAAAGAGATGAAACTGGGATTTTATTTTTTTTCATTGCAAGTAATGTTGGAGATCCCACATCGACTAGAGATTAGAGCTTTTCATTGTATATAAGTGGGTGCAAACCTCAACCTCATGAGCCGGTTTTATGGGGTTGAGTTAGGCTTAAAGTCCATTTCGTAATATGGTATCAGAGCTCTGATTAGAGCTTTGGTTGCTACATTTATCTATGGGTGAAGTTGTTGATCCCTCACAAGATCTTTGTTCACCTTACCATGTTAGTTCATCAGATAATTTATCTTTGAATAGAGTTTACTCTCTCATTACACAACAAGAGAGGCAAGTTTTTGGTGATCAATCCAAGGCAATGATTGCTACTAGTAAAGGAGGTTATAAAAACAATGCTACGATCTATGGCATGGGTGGTGGATATGGAAGAGAATATACTTCCAAAATTTGCAGTTATTGTGGAAAGACAGGGCATACCATTGATACATGCTATAAAAAGCGTGGAGTCAGAAGTGGAGTCTCAACAAATTGGTTTTACTCCTTAGCAGTATCAAACATTGTTAGCTCTTTTACAACAAGTCAAATCCAGTGACAATGTTTCTAGTCAAGTCTATGTTATTCCTTCCAACATGACAACACAAACTGGTAATAACTCTATTTCTTCTTTTAGTTTTTGGATTATTGATAGTGGTGCTACTGATCACATTTGTTCATCCTTAACTTACTTCACTTCATATCATCAAATTGATCATATTTATGTCAATTTACCAAATGGAAAGAAAGTCATTGCCAATAATTCTGGAAGTGTTTTTCTCAATCAAAATCATGTCATAAACAATGTTTTGTATATTCCTTGTTTCACTTTTAATCTTCTTTCGGTAACAAAATTGATTGATAGACTATCTTGTGTTCTTACCTTTGATTCTAATGGTTGTCACATTCAAGACAAAAACTCATTGAAAATAATTGGTTCTGCTAAGATGTAAGATAGACTTTATATACTCAGGATCCCATCTTACCAGAAATTTCAAATTAAACCCCTTGAATCTACACACACCATCAATACTCTTAATGTCAGTGCTAGTGATCTAGAAACCCTTTGGCATTTTCGATTAGGTCATATTTCAAATAAATGTATTGATGTTATCAAGAATAAATTTCCTTTTGTTAAATATAACAAATCTTTTGTTTGTGATGTTTGCCATTTTGCAAAGCAAAAAAGACTTTCTTTTCCTATTAGTAATCTAAATCAAAAAAATGTTTTGATTTGATTCATGTAGATGTTTGGGGACCATACTCAATACCATCAATTCATGGTCATAAATATTTCTTGACCATAGTTGATGACTATTTGAGGTACACATGAATTTTTCTTTTGAAACAAAAATCTGAAGTTGTTAAGGTTTTGGAAAATTTTGTTATTTTTGTTCAAACACAGTTTGAGACAACAATAAAATTAATAAGAAGTGATAATGGAACTGAATTTTTCATGACTAATTATTTTGTCAGTAAAGGAATAATACATCAAACATCATGTGTCAATACTCCACAACAAAATAGTATAGTTGAAAGGAAACATGGTCATTTATTAGATGTAGCAAGAGCTCTTATGATATAATCTCATTTACCCAAAAATTATTGGTCATATTCTGTGATACATGTTGCGCATATTATAAACATGCTTCCCACACCTGTTTTAAACTATTCTTCTCCTCATGAAATGCTTTGCAAAACTGATGCAGATTTTAATGGATTAAAGGTGTTTGGTTCTTTATGTTATGCTAGCACTTTGTCAACAAATAGAAGAAAATTTGATCCAAGAGTATCAAAATGTGTTTTTATTGGTTTTTCAAGGGGGACAAAATGATATATTTTGTTGAATATTCAATCAAGAGAAATTTTTGTGTCTAGGGATGTTGTCTTTTATGAACATGTTTTTCCATACCAAAGGGTTCAAGATACTAGTAATAAACTAACAGTCCTGACATTGATGATCAAATTTTGTTTGTTGAAGATCAATCTGTCTTAAGTCAGCCATCACCTTGTGATAATACACCTTGTGATAATGTTGAAAATAACAGTGATAATAATTGTGAGTCACAAATTGAGGTTTCAGAAGTAGATTGTTCCCATATAGACCAAAACCTCAATGAAAATCATGATATAGAACAAAGTTCTGAATCAGATCCATCTGTCCGAATGAGCACAAGAATAAAACGACCACCTGAGTATTTAAAGGATTATCATTGTAATCTTAATGTTTTTGGTACATCTTCAAGAGTTAAATATCCTTTGAATTATATTTTGTCTTATAGCAATTTATCACCTTCTTACAAATCTTTTGTTATGTCTCTTTCTTCACATGTTAAGCCAAACACTTATTCTGAAGCTGTGAAACATAACTGTTGGAGAAAAGCTATACAATGTGAGATATCTGCTTTAAAGTCAAATCAAATTTGGGAGACTGCTCTTCTGCCTAAGAACAAAGCTGCCATGGGTTGCAAATGGGTATTCAAAATAAAATATAAGGCTGATGGGACAATTGAAAGGTATAAAGCAAGGTTAGTGGCAAAGGGATATACACAAACAGAAGGCATTGACTACCTTGATACTTTCTCTCCAGTAGCAAAGATGACCATCATAAGGTTGCTTCTTTCTTTAGCTTCTATTTATAATTGGGAATTGAAACAATTAGACATAAACAATGGCTTTTTACATGGAGATTTGAAAGAAGATGTATACATGGTTGCTCCTCTTGGATTGACTTCTATTCCACCAGGAAAAGTTTGTAAACTAAAAAAGGCTTTATATGGCCTTAAGCAAGCCAACAAAGAATGATTTGCCAAACTATCATCATTTTTGCTTTCTATGGGATATACTCAATTTATGAATGATCATTCCTTGTTCATTAATTCTTTTGAAGGATCTTTTACAGCATTATTGGTATATGTGGATGATATAATATTGGCAAGAAATGATAAAGAAGAGATTGCTCGAATCAAACAAGCCTTGAATCAGACATTCAAGATTAAAGATCTTGAGAATTTAAGATATTTTCTTGGTTTAGAAGTAGCAAGAAGTAAGACAGGAATAATGGTAAATCAAAGGAAATATGCATTGGAATTATTAACAGATGCAGGTCTTTTAGCCTGCAAACCTGCACTCACTCCTATTGATAATCATGAGAAATTCTCTTCTACTGGAAGTGTTCCTTTCACAGATATTCAAGCCTACAGAAGATTGATTGGAAGGCTTAAGTATCTCACTAATACCCGACCTGACATAACATTTTCTGTGCAACAACTTTCTCAGTTTCTTGCTAAGCCTACAATTGCTCACTATAATGCAGCGATTAAAATTCTCAGATATATCAAAGGGGCTCCAAGTCTTGGTCTATTTCTCTCTTCCACTGCCTTTGTTCATCTCAAAGCCTTTTGTGATAGTGATTGGGGCACCTGTAGTTATTCAAGACAATCAGTGACTGATTTTATTATGTATCTTGGGAATTCTCTCATATCTTGGAAATCAAAGAAGCAAGGAACAATATCAAAGAGTTCGTATGAAGCTGAATTCAGGGCAATGACCACTGTTACATGTGAAATTCAATGGCTAACTTATCTTCTTCAAGATTTCAAAGTTCCTTTTGAGCAACCATCTCTTTTATACTGTGACAATGATTCAACAAGATACATTGCAGCAAATCCAGTGTTTCACGAGCGTACAAAACATATAGAAATAGATTGTCACGTGGTCCGAGAAAAATTAAAAAGGGTCTCATTCATTTGCGTCCCATTTCCACCACAGAGCAACGGGCTGATATTTATACCAAAGCTTTAAGTCCTCAATCTTTTAAGAATATTTGTTCCAAGCTAGGTCTCATCAATATTTGCTCCCCAGCTTGTGGCGGGGTATTAAAGGATACAGATACCAGAGTTATAGAAGGATCCTAATATTAATTGGGTGTCTTTTCTAATTATACGTTGTTTCTCTTTATAGAAGAGAATAATTTGGTGTCTTTTCTAATTATCAGTTGTTTCTCTTTATAGAGATGAATAACCTTTATTTTGTCTTTGTGTGTTATGATTCTAGTATTTAATTATTGATTCTTTCCCTTTTTAGTTAAACCTAGAATGAGTGTATTACTTGTATATATTCAGACCATTTGTTTTGTTTTGATTAGAATAACAAGAAAAAAAAGAGATATTCATTCTCATATCTTTTACCTTCCTTTTACTCTTTTGTTCTCTTTTATTCATCTCTGTTTTATTTTGTAATATGGTATCAGAGCCATTTTGAGTCTATCCTAGCGAGTATTTGTTGAGCTTATCAGGACACCCACTATCGGGCTGCTATCGGACCACCCATAATATATAGTCTCACGCACGAGTTGGTAGTCTCGGCATGAGGGGGTGTATTGGAGATCCCACATCGACTAGAGATTAGAGTCTTTCTTTGTATATAAGTGGGTGCAAACCTCAACCTCATGAGCCGGTTTTATGGGATTGAGTTAGGCTTAAAGTTCACTTCGTAATAAGTAACATAATAATAATGATTGAATTAGAAACATGCACTCTCAAGATGTTTTGAATCATACTCTTTTAAGTTGAATTGAGTTAGATGAGACATGTTACATGTTTTAGTAGTTAAATGTACAATGTTGCGAGTAAGTCAAATTGAATTACTCAATTATATGTATGAAAAAGGAAGTGAAACATTTTTTGGACCAATTTGGCACAATCTATGCAATTTTGTAGAACTGTTTTCTTCTGATTCATTGGGCGACCACTATGTTCATTACACGAAATTTATTTATTTGAAAACTCAAGAGAATTACTAGTTGGATAACTATTTTGTTAGTTGGGTAAAGTTAATTTATTTGAAAACATGAGAGGTTAATTCATTGAGTTACAATTTATATGTTGGCGTAATTTATTTTAGTGAAAACCCGAGAGTTTTGTTAACCAAGTGACTAAAAACTAGCTGTTGAGTAGATCTTTGTCTAAGCTAGCATAAGGGTGGTTGAGCGAGACAATATTTTCTAGACTTTAAAAAAATATTTTTTAAATATTTCTAAATGTTAAAATTGTTTATCTTTCACTAAATTGTTATACTTTATCACCTGTTATAATTGAATATTATAATATGATGAATAATGAATTGAATTTTATTAGTAATTAAATTGAGTTGGAATGTATATGAATAAGAATATATGATGTTTATGTTGTGATATGACATGTGGTGTATTTTGACTGTCTGTCAAGGTTGTTGTCACTAGTTTGAAAAGTAAGAGTGTCAATTCCATAGGAATTTGGTGTAATACTAGGAATTACACTAACTTTAATATTAAGCTTATAATAACTAGTAAAGCATGAAGTAAAATTAAATAACAATAACTTAACAAAAAAAAAATTAAAATTAAACACTATGATATTTTTAATATTTTTGAAATAAGAAAGCTAGTTGGATATAAATATGTAAAATAGATTTCACCACTTCCCTCTCTTATTTCATTAAACACAAAATAAAGATTTTTGTTTTTTTCATTACCATCAATCTTTGTCATGAAAAGTTATACTCTAATCTCTCATAGCAAACCCTGAGTATAGCATATTGACTATTGTTAACTCAAAAAAATAAAATCACATTAAGTTTAAGGATTTAAAAATATCAATAAGTCATTATCCATTTCCAATCTTAGGTCGATAACTCATAAGAGTTTTCTAACCTCTTACAATTTCAACTAGTTTATGGTTGATCAAACCACAATAAATGGTAAGCATAAAGATTAAACATTAGTGGATAAGAGTAATATAGAAGTGTATATAAATATAATTAAAATATACAAGAAAGTTTGATAATTACATCTAGCCCTAACAAAAGAGGATTTACCTACTTATGGTGTTGAATAACATGGAATCTAACAAAAATAAGATGAAGAAATGAAGGTTGAAGTCGAGAGGGAATCTCCAATGGATAAGTGTCTTATCCTTCTTTTCTCTATGCTTCCTTCCTTTTTTTTGTGTCTTCTTCAGTTCATGCATAAGATTTTGAGCTGGGTTTTTTACTATGATGAGATTATTTTATTTTTTTTTACCAAACTGGGGTTCGTTTAAAAAAAAATTACAAATTTAGGGAAGTTGTGCCAATTTGGCACGATTTCATATGCACAAATCATTCTAATTTGACACGACTATTTCATGTCATACTAAAGTCGTGCCAACTTGACACGACTTCTGTCCTGTCATACTGAAGTTGTGTCAACTTGGCATGACTTCTGCCACGTCATATTTTTTAAAAAAAAAATTATTGTTTATATATTAGGTAGTAAGTTATGTAATATTAAAAATTAATTTGATACATAATTTTCTAAGAGTGTTAGTTTTAAGGAACAAAAAATTGGATATATAATTATTTTTAAATTATTTAATTATTTAAAAATAATTACAAATTATTTATATTATTTGAATTATTTAAAATTTATATAATTATTTTTAAATTATTTAATTATTTCAAAATAATTACAGTACTTATACCTTTTTATATTTTAATATAAATGACATTAAAAAAAATAAACAGGTTTAAAAAATGTATTATTTGAATTGTGATAAAAAAAATTATTACTTCAAAACAAAAAATGAATAATTGTGATACACGATTATCCAATTTTTTGTTCCTTAAAACTAACACTCTTAGAAAATTATGTATCAAATTAATTTTTAACATTACATAACTTACTACCCAATATATAAACAATAAAAAATTTTAAAAATTATGACGTGGCAGAAGTCGTGCCAAGTTGGCACGACTTCAGTATGACAGGACAGAAGTCGTGTCAAGTTGGCACGACTTCATTATGACATGGCAGAGTCGTGTCAAATTGGGACGATTTGCTCATATTGGCACGACTTGCCTAAATTTGTAATTTTTTTTAAACGGACCCCATTTTGGTAAAAACCAAAAAAAAATAACCTCATCATGGTCAAAAACCCTTTTGAGCTAGTGGGAGAACATTCCATAAGTGACTCGTTAAGCCAAAACTTGGATTAGGACAAGGTATGTAACAAATGTGATCTCTTCCTACATATCTCGTTAGGCTAGATTTAACTCTCCTTGAAAGAGACTTGATGGTCAAAATAAGTTGCTCTCTAGTCCATGTTTTGCCTAAGTAAAGAGAATGTTTGTTAAGCAAAGAGTCATTTTTTCTAAGCACAAAGTCATTATGGCTAAGCAATAAATTATGTTGGCTTGATTAACTTTGCTTCTTCCATATTTAGATATTGAAAATATGTGATCAGAATGTTTATAAATTTTATTAGGTGACAATCAATATTTCATATTATGAAACAAATCCAAGTCCAAATAATGGTAAATCACAAGTCCTAGGAATACCAATTCTCACCAATAAAACATCTTTATAGTTCCTATATTTCATTTATATTTTAATATTTAAATTGTTCTTTCTTTAAGATTTGGTTTCTTATTTCATAATATTTAATTTTTAATGGTATCAATAGTGAAAAACATGTCATTTAAAAGGCAAGACTTATTCAATCAATACCTTACAATCTATCTTATTCATTTGATAAAGAGTCCATAATTTGAAGACTCAGTTAGACAAAACTTACTTGATTTGTTCCACCATTATGAAAATATGAAATAGTAATATTTCTTTTATATTTTGTGTCTATTTTTAGAATTGTTTGCATCGATTATAAAAAAAAGTTAATGTTAATTAGCATTTATACTAAACATTCATAAGTGTTGCCAAAATTAAGATATAGATATATTCAAGGATATATGTTATGCACTTGGTTTATTTTATTGCACAATAATAAATAATTTGGTAATTTATTGATGCAATTCATTGGAAAACAATTGGTCTTCTCGTCAAAACATTGGGAGTTTTTTTTTATCTTCTTGATTTCAAACTAAGTAATAAAAAATTACCAATTAAATTCAACAAATAGCAATCTCCTTTTGATACTATATTTTTGTTATGACAATAAATAAATAACAAGGTCAAACTCTTTTTTCATGAGAGAATTTATTTACGAGTTTTCTTACCGTGTAGACAAGGACTTAAAACTAGTATATAACAAAACTAAGTTATAAAAACATGATGACAAAAATAAGAACAAAGGAAATATTTTGTCTAATACCTACAAAAATATAGTAACTTTAATCTTTGACTCCTCAATCGAAACATCTAAAATTATAAAACTATGTCAATAAAAAGCGTTTACCTAAATGTTCATATGATGCTTAGAAGTAATGGAAACAAATTATAGAAAGATGTCAATAAAATTAAAATAAGGAATAAGCCAAAGATAATATGATGCTTATAAGTAATAGAATAAAATTATAAAAACATGTGAATAAAAAGAACAAAAGAAAAAAATATCTTTTATTTAATGCCTAAAAAAATTACCTGTAATACCGATTGATAATACAGTTAGGTTATACAAACATGAAAATAAAAAATAAAAGAAAGATAAATTATATTTAATTTTATATAATATCAAAATAAATTTATCATTATAAAAAAATTATTAAATAACAATCAAATTTATAAATAAAAAATAAGATTAAATTAGATACTATTTTAAAGACTAAAGAATGATTGGTATATAAGTGATTTTATTATTAATAAAAAATTATAAAAATAGTTTTTAAATTGATATCTAAATTATTTTTCAAGGTTTTAACTACTGATATTTTAGATTTTAAATTAGTCTTTAAAATACTAATAAGACTAATTTAGAATATAAATTAGTTAATAACTAAAATCTTGGTAGTTAATGGTTAAATACCAATTTAGTAACTACTTTATATTTTTTTTAATAACAAAAACTATTTTAGATACTAATTTTTTTAATTTATAAAATAATTTTTAGTTTAATTAATATATTAACTAATTATTTTGATCTCTAAAATAAATTTTTATTTAATGATTTTTTTTAGTACTTACATTATGCTTATATAGCTAAATTAGGTTATGTCCATATCTTAAGTGATGCCAATAAATAATAGAACAAGGTTATTGAAACATGATAATGAAAAAAAAATTATTTAATACCTAACAAAAAAATATGCTTATATGATGTGTGTATTTTATGGACCTCTATATATATTGTAGATCAATGTTTATTTGAATTAGTAGAGACTAATATTAAGAATAAGAAAATTTTGGAGAGAAATATTGTGATAAGAAGAAGGCATGATGTTATTATTTTTTTTTATCAATTTGTTTGTTTCATTATTTTGTTGCATTCTCTTTTTTACTACATTTTGTTTCTTGTTTCATTCTTTTTTTTATTATGTTTTGTTTCAATTCTTTCTATTGGTGTGACATCTACATTATTGACTTTTTCTATTGTTTGTGTGCTTTTAGCAAGTGAACAAGAAAACAACTTTCATTTTGACTTTAGAAAGACTTATAATGTCGTTTTTAAGATAAGATATATTCTCTCAAGTCATTGTTAGTGGAAGAGACACTACTTTAATAAATGCAATTAGCATTGTCTTTCTTGAAGCTTCCAACTTTTGTGTCAATTTCACATTAATAAAAATGTTAAAACAAAGTGTAAAATGTTAGTAGATTTTGTGCAAAAAGTTATTACGGATGCATGGTGGAGAACTATGATGAGTTGTGTATATTGTGATGCATTTATTTATTCAATGTGTGAATGATGTATGCATGCAAATTTGTTAAAATATGGACAAATATGATGTTTGGGAAATATAACATCAATCAATCATAATGTAATGTGAAAAAGTTGTAATTTCTGTTTGTTTTGTAACATACAAGGTTGTTTATTTTGTAAAACAACTCTTCTTAATATATGTGGTTTTTTTTTCTAAATTTCATAATGATACAATTAAAATAACCTTAATTTGAACATGTGTCAATATAATAAAAGATTTCTTAAGAATTTTCACCTCACTTAATATCATTAAGTTAGTTATTAACTTATTATAAACTACTCTAATCAAGTTTGTATCTTTTTAATTTTCATGTGGTATTATTCATCATACTCTAATTCATTGTTTTATATTTCGATTGATTTATTATTATATATTTCAATTTTATATATAAGAATAAATATTATTGAATTACTTTTTAATTTTATTTTTTATATTAAATTAAAAAAGATTTAACACAGAATAAAAATTATAAAAATAAATAAAAAATAATTTTGATTAATACTCGTTAGAATAATTCAATAAACCAAGCATGGGAATAATGTGATGGGGATAGATTTTTAATTCAATAAAACAATAGCATTTAGCGGTGGTTGGCGGCTCTAGAAGTAGAGGTGGAGAAGGGTAGTGGTGTTGATGGTAACGAGAGAGAATCGGAGGGTGGAGATGGAACCGGCAGCTGGAAACCCTAATTACGTGATGGTCCCATCGGCGGCGGCACCCGCGGCGGTTGAGCCGCAGTCACAGTTGCCTCTGGCAGTGACATCAACCCACAACTGTAAGCCACCACTCTTCTCATTTCCGAGGAGGCCAGCCCTCAGAGTTACATCCGAGTTCGACAGTGAAAGCGCCGTCTTCTTCCATAAAATTTCTTGCAAGTTGTTGGACAACCTTGCCAAGTTCAAGCTTCAATTCAACCACAGTGGTAAAGGCGACATCGCCGAACCCCAAATCAGCTTTGTTTCGAAGCACCTCAGCCTCCACTACGACCTCGAAGACCATAATGCTCTCGTTAAGACTTCCATCGATGTGGGTCCCAGATTGCAGCTCACTGCTGCTCACGATGTCAAGGTCTTACTTCTACCTCTGCATCACCCTATCTTTTGATTCTTCACATTCTCACCTCTGTCTTCTTTCTCCTCCTTAGGCTCAACAAGGAGAGGTTACCATGCTTGCAAACATCGCCCATCCTGGCTATTCACTTCAACTATCAACACCAGTTCCATCCGTTAGATTGGTCTGTATTACGAATCATATTATCTTTGAAAAAACAAACGCAAAAACACAATACTACTACTACTACTATGTTTCATCGTTTTCTTGTTTCAATTCTATCCGCAGCCAAAAGCAACCTTCAGATTTCCCCTTGGTGAGGTTTCTCTGCAAGAGAAAGAAGAGGAGGAGGCCAAGAGTTTGTTGTCAGTCAGTGGGATTCTTAAAGGACAAATTTTGAATGGAGTCGGCTCTGCCCAGTACAATGATGAAGAAGTGAAATTGAGATACAGCTACAAGGTACTTTCCTGGTTTTAGGATTATTCTTTGCTGAACGGTACTGCTTACTACCCCATCATTGTCAAAAAGTGCTGGTTAAAATTTTTTGGAACTACGAAATCTTGAGTGGGACCCACATTGTATTTTGTAGTAAATTTCAATTAATAGTGTAAATTATAGTAGAGTGTTGCTCTTGGTATATATCTTAAGTTTATTGCATTAGGTATCAATTATTTTTCCCATCATTTGTATTTGGTTGTGAGATACTACCTTGTGCCTACTATTATTGAATGTTTCAAATGCAGGACGACGAAATGTCATTTTTTCCAATACTTTCACTTCCTTCAAATGCCCTATCTTTTGCCTTTAAGCGTCGGTTTGGTCCTTCTGACAAATTAAGGTTATAACACTCCTTTAAGAACCTTTCATTTATACATTCACTGTTTTTGTTGCACTCCAATTTCTCGGTATATGATAGATAAGTTGCTTTTAACTGAGTTTGGAAAACACTATGCATTTTAATTGTACCTACATAAAGTGCGCCTTAATTATTGGGCTATAATTGTTGTCATATTGTAGATTCTTGAATATTGGGTTCCGTTTATCCTATATACTTATAACATGAGACTTTATCTTTGAAACTTGCTATGATACCTGGCATCATCTTCGGTTGGATCATCTAAATGTCAAATAAGAGAATTGTTTTTCTTATGTCTGGCAACCTTACAATGGCATAAGATCCATCTAAAAATCCTTTCAAAACTGTATTCCACAATACTTTGGGAATATCTACAAATTGACCTTATGAAGGTACATACGGAGTACAAATTAAGTTATAATCAAGCTTTTCCTTATTAAAAGACCTATCACTTCAATGTGTTTCTTTTGATCATGCTGAAAAAGATTCTAAGCTATGTTGATTACTTATTATCACAATAGAGTTTATAGGTCCATCCCATTTAATGTTAAAGCTTTGTAAGATAATTTAATTTTCAATCAAAGCACTATATTGAGCTACAATAATATGCCTTTTTTTTTTACTTCTACAAGTTACTAGTTTTCTCCAAGAAAGGTACAACATCAATTAGTGGATCTCCTATTAGCTATTTACCCTGCATAGTTAGTATCTTTGTAAGCTTTAAGAATTGTATTCCAATTTGCTTGTCGCAACTAAGAGGATATTGAGATATGTGAAGGGCACTTTGGACTATGGGTTGTTGTTTTCGAAACATGGCATAAATACTTTTGATGAAGTATTAGGCTACTCTGACTTAGATTAATGTGATGATAAAAGTGACGGAGAAGCACTGCAGGGTAAGTGTTTATAATTGTGGAGCACCTATTTTATGGTGTTATAAGGAGTCACTGTTGGCATTGTCTTTATGTGAGGCTGAATACATTGCAGCCTCAGTGGGAGGTTGTCAAATATTGTCACTTGAGAACTTGATGTCAGAAATGAAGATTAGAGAAGAGCTTAAGAAGATGCTAATAGACAACAAGTCAAGCTATAAGCGTGGTTGAACATCTTGTTACTCATGGAAGGAGCAAACATGTTGAGACAAGATTCACTTCCTAAAGGAAATCAAGAGTTGATATACTGCAATACTAATGAACAGGTGACTGATGATTGGATAGATGATAGGAGTGCAATCTATTACTGATGTAAATTAGGGGGGGAGTGTTTTAGATAATTCAGATAATGTTATGTTAGTTAAGTGGCTAGCGGGTTGTTAACCTACTACTTGTAACAGTACTATAAATAGTAATGCTGTAAAGTGATATGCAGATGTGTGAAATAAAATTTCCGATTCTGCACCTATAGCTCTTGTTCTCTCTCTCCCTTTTTTTTGATTGTGTTCTGTCATAAATATGTTATAATAGAGGTGTTTGTCAACACCATTTATCAGGAACTAGGGAGGATGTTGAGTAGTATCCTGGATGAGATTAAGAAGCACATGTTCGACAGTTTTTATAGCATTTTTTACTAGGCTACTTGGAAAAGTAATAATTATTAAGTTCTCCTATTTCCCATTCTCACAACTCTCTTAGTAACAGACAGTATCTATCAAAATCTCTGTGAGATTGTTCGTATTTAAACCCTCTGCATTAGATTGTGGTCTATGTTTGTAACTAGAGTTTACTGGTACAATGGTAGTACAGTTGGAAAAAAGCTTATTCTCTATTCTTGCTACGTGATGTGGTTGAACATTCATGTTTTGTTATTATTTAGCTTTCTCAATTTTCGCATTTATAATTGTAATCTTGTAAGTTATGCTAAAATCCCATTTTGTTTTGTCATAGCTGCTATTGTTTTATATTCCTGTTTGATTAACTAATTCAGATATTGATTACCTGCTCTAAATTTTATGCATTTTAGTATTTCAATTAACAGAATCAGTTTGCCTATTTATTGATGTGGTTTTTTCTAAATGCTTAATGTATAGCTACTTGTATAATTGTGATTCCAACTATTGGAGTGCTGTGTACAAGCGCACCTATGGTAAAGATTTCAAATTTAAAGCTGGTTATGATTCAGAGGTTCGCCTTGGCTGGGCATCTCTTTGGGTAAGTGCCTCCTTTTGCAATTATGTAATTCATATTCAATATCATGATGCCCCTTGTTATGATTATAATTCCTAGTTTTTAGTAACAGAGTCGTTTTATTTCTCAAATATTAATATTTAATTTGGCAATGACATGCATACTTACACCAATATTATTGTCTTCAATATTTATTTGATCCAAGACATAAATCTGTCAAATGATAATTAAATAAATAAAATATAAGTGGAGTGCATATACTTCTAGTGGTAGTTTCTTACACTGTCCCCGATCCATCCTTCAATGGAGCAAATCATCAAGTTAAGTAACCTCCAGGGTTAATTAGTGGAATAATTTGAGATTTAGTAAGTTTTGAACTGAGGTAATTAGAAAAACATCACATGTTGCCTATAAACAAGTTAAAGGGTTGAAAAGGATTTGTCTTATGATTTGAGAGACAATTCAGATTGTTGTTGGAGAGTCCAGGCCTCTTGAAAGTCCTGCCTATCATTTGTACTCTTTTCTGTTAGTAGAACTCTGACCTAGTTTCTATCACATTATTAGCTGACTTTTCAGCTTTAGCACTTACATTTCAGACTATAATTGTTGATAGCTTTCGAAATACATTGCACCTGCATTGTTGTTTTACATTTAGGGACCACAGAATACTGCCTCCTGCATAAGGGATGCATACATGTACTCCTTAAACTTCTTGAACCATGGTAGATAGTAGATCAATATAGGAAAATGGGTTATTGGTTTACCTGTTTCTTTTCTTGAATGTTTAACTAAATTCCTTTTAATACTTTGCTATCATCTTCTTTGTACCAAGACTTCTGTTGGAATTCCAATTCTTGATTGCTTCAATTTATCTCTAAACTGTTAGATTATAATCCACTTTTCTGTAGTGAGAAAATAGTATGTTAGGTGTATACAGAGAATTTGTGGATGATGGTGGATTCCACCAAAAGTATTGAGTTTATTATCTATTACTCTCAGTGACCACATTAGCTTAATTCAGGTTGGAGATGAAGGTGGGAAAGCCAAAACAGCTCCGATGCAGATGAAAGTTCAATTCATGCTTCAGGTGCCACAAGACGACATCAAATCTTCTGTTTTGATGTTTCGGATTAAGAAGAGATGGGACTTTTAAGGCTCAAGTGGTGGGTGACTTTAGCTGTTTTCTATGTATAAAAAAATGGGTATCTTGGCTTTGGCCAGGTCCAGGGGATCATAGTTTCATCCCTCCATAGTCCACATACTTTTTGCAAAAGTGTATTAACCATTTGATACTTCTCCAAGGCAGCTAATTTCTTAGGGGTGTAGCAGGACTGCAATTAGCTTCTGGTAACAATTTTCATCGTACAAAATTTGTAAAGATAAGTTTCCGATGTTGGCAATCCAAAAATGGGAAATTCTTCCTGCACCACCATGCATTTCTTGCGCCTCCATGTGTTTCTTCCTTCACCTCCATGCTTTTCTTCCTGCACCCTCAAACTTTAAAAAATGTTCAAATTATCCTTTTTGACATTTCTCATTAATTTTTTTTTAATTCCAGAATGCGAAATCCAGATACTTTTTATTATAGAAATCAGAAGTTAAAATTTGTTATATTTTTTGTATTATCACTAAAAGAAATAATGATAGTAGAGTCCTCAAAAGAGCGTTGCAAATAGTAAAAAAGAGACTCTACATGAGACTAATGTGGATTTAGCGTCTCAATAGAAATGAAAGTTAATGTTTTAGTGGCTATGCATTAGAGACGACCTCCAATGGGATACAAATTTACAAGGTAGTGTTGACTAAGTCTACATAAAGAAAAATATATTATTTAACTATAATGTAGGTTTAGGAGACATTAAAATGGCTGTAAAATTAAATAATTATTAAGAAGTGGGCTTTAAGTTTTTCTATCCACTTATATACTATGAAATGACATTGATACCATAGTAAGAAGTTGACTTTAAGTCTAACTCAACCTCATAAAATCAGCTTATAAGGTGAGGTTTACACTCACTTATATACTATGAAAGGTCCTAATATCTAGTCGATGTGGGATCTCCAACAATAATTAAACTTAACGTCATCATTAAGGACACTACGTGAAAAAGCAAATGTGAGTAAATTGTTTTCATTGGGAACACTACCTGGAAAACAAATATTGGTGTTGTCTAGACCTATGCTAAATTTAATAAAATATTAACTTGCATCCACTTTGTATTCCCATTCTCGACTCAGTATCATTCTGCAACTTATTTTTTGATTGCATCTACTTTGTGTCCACATTCTAGACGCTAACTTATTATTATTATTTTAATAATTTTTAATTTGCATCTACTTTGTGTCTACATTCTAGACTCAATATTATTATGTCACTTTTATTTTATTGTATCTATTTTGTGTCTCCATTCTAGATGTTAACTTATTATTATTTTAATAACGTGGACACAATGTTTGACATTTATTTTTTTGTCCAACTTGAGTAGACTTCACCCTTGCTAGTTGTTTTTTTTTTTATAATTCTCACTTTTTATTGAAAGCTAAAGTGAATTTTTCTTGTAATGTATATTTTTTTTATTATAAAACTGAGAAGTTAAAATTTGTGATTTTTTGTATTATAGATTATATTATTTGAAATATAAAATTTATATTTTGAAACATACAATCTAAAATACAAATTAATTTGTAATTTTTTTTATATTATATTATATTATTTGAAATATAAAATTTATATTTTAAAATGTGTAATCTGAAATACTTATTTATTTTGGGAATACAAATTTGTATTCCAATTTGTAGAATTCAACATTAGATATTTTTGAAAATATGGAGTGTTGAAAAAGTCATGGGTGCAGTAAGAAGTCCACTCAAGAAATTAATTATGCATTCGGTTAAAGTCCATACTACTTTGTAAGTTCTTTTTTGTCTAAACAAATTTCTTTCCTAGTTTTGATGGGATCAAATTAGGGGTAAGTTCTTTTAGAATCCCTTTCCTTTTTGGTCCTATACAAGTTTTGATAAATTCAAATTGTCAATGAGTAAGAAACATTATGAATTGCATTTGAAATTCAAAAACATATATATTATGGATGGTATATTTTAGAATTCAAAAATATTTTATGGATTTTGTACTATATAAAAAATTGTACAAATTGTACACTCTGAATATGTATTTAAATTGCTCAATTCATAAATATATTTTGAGTTGCATAATCTAAAAGTATATTTTGAATATCACAATTTGAAAATGTATTTTGTATTGTATAATTACCTTTTTAGTCCCTATATTTATGATCAATATTCAATTTAGTACAGTTATTTTTAAAAAAAATAAATTTGGTCTCAGTTTTTAAAAAAGTCTACAATTTGGTTCCTTTGTTAAATTTCCACTAACGACGTTAATTAGTGATGATGTGGCACAAAATATGTCAAATTTATGTACAATTACACTATATGTGTAATCCCCTTATGTTTCTTCATCCATTCTCCCCGTCCTATCAGAGCCTCCATCCTTTCCCCTTGCATCAACACTTCCCCTGTTTCTCTAGCATTGAATCAATTTTTCGCACCAAACAATTCACAAATGCAAATGAATTCACCTGTGTTTCGACATCAGGTCTCAAGTCTCATGGATGTCGGTGGCACATCAAGCTTACCAGATTCCAATGTCGATGATGCGATGACCTTTTATGCGTCAAGCACTGGTACACCAACCACCACAATTGTTCCCAAGACTATAAGATCATCGGGAGAGAGGCCATCGTGAGGGAGAATCCATTGTGAAGGTTGTGAAGATCGTGAAGGTCATAAAACCTTAATATTGAAGAAGGGGAAAACCCTTTGAACGATCATTGAGACGAAACCCTAAAATTGGCGAAGGGGAAAACGCTTTTGATCCCTAATTTCGGGTTGAAGTTTATAAGTTATTGTGATTATTATGTGAATCAGTGAACGCTTTTTTCTTTAAAGGTATTTCTCGTGCTAGGAATGTTCCTCCAACTGGTACCATTGCTCATAGCCAATAAGTTAGGGGTTTGATTGTTAATTAACCTGTTAGATCACCACTACTTTCGATCCAAAATCAAAGCAGTGAAAGTGAAGGGTGGAGTGGAGGTCCTGACGGGGGAGAATGAATGGAGGGAAGAAGAAAAAACTCTAAAAGTTGGTGCCTACGCGTATAGTCCACGTTTGCATATTAATGACATTGTGTGTGTCAAATCATCATCAGTTGACTTTGTTTGTTAAAATTTAACAGAAATGACCAAATTACATACTTTTTTTAAGAACTTTTGGACCAAATTGATTTTTTTAAAAACTACTATAGTAAATTGAATATTGACCTTAAATGTAGGGACGAAAAAGGTAATTATACCTATAATTTAGAAATGTATTATGGAGTGAACACTCTCGAAATGTATTTCAGATTGCACAATTCGAAATATATTTTTAGACCTATAACTTGGAGCATGTTATGAATTTTGCCATTCAAAAATTTGAAGTATGATAATTTAGGCTTTTTCCAACATCTCATGAAGGTGGATGAAGAAACCAAGAGTGTGGAGGAAGAAAATAAATAGTAGCTCAAATTAGGTTGGATGTGCCTTTTTACAAAATGTTGGATGGGGGATTTCTTTTTGCACCTTATAATTTCCTTTTCATCTTATAAATATACAAATTTTCATTTTTCCTTTTTTATGAAAAAATTATTTCAAGATTGTGAAATTTGGATACTTGTTTTCCTTTTGGATTATACAATCTGAAAGTCTTTTTTACTTTCAAATTACACAATTAAAATTAAATTTTTGCATAGATAAAAACTTATGGAGTTTTTTACTTTTAGATTGTACAATTATAAGGTTTTTTTTTTTACTTTTGAATTTTGCAATCCAAAAATAATTTTTAATTAAAAAAAACTCTCAATTGTATAATCTAAAAGTTATTTTTTGAATTGTATAATTCAAGAGTCTTCTAGATTACATAATATGAGAGTTTCTCTTGGATTACACAATTTGAATGTTTTTTTAAGTAAAAAATAATTTTAAGATTATACAATTCATGAGTGCTTTTATTCTTGAGTTCACCTATGACACAACACAACACGTAGAAAAGCAAGATGACAATAGTAAGGGGTGGCTATGACAAAGGGATAGTTTAGTCGTTTAACCACCCATGTGGAAACTATGAGGTGCAAAAAGAAATGGCTTGTGAGACGACTTAGTTGCTTTTTACACACAACATAATGGCAAATTCTCCTTGCACCTCCATACATAAACGTGAATATACATTTATGCTATTTTTAAAAAATTTAAAACCCTACCCTCACATTGCACTCCTTCACTTGGTATTTTTTTTGAACCAGCGCAACCCCTTGTTTTCCACAATGGCGGCACCCTTTAAGGAATTGTAGAGTTGCTCTCTTTGCAATATCAAAAGCATCAACCAACCTACATGGATGCATACCTAGAATATACATGTGTTATCTCAACATTAGAATTTCAGCATTAACAAATGTTGAAATGACATGTAAGGCATCAAAACAAGAAAGGCTCATCCCTCCATATTTTGAGAATATTTGTTTGCTCTAAATCCTACAATAAGGTTTCGTAAAAGAAGTCATTTTCTTAAGTGCATACCAAATCTTATAATTTTGGAATGCAATACTTTTTTTAAATGAATGCCGGATTGGCCAATCCAAAATCTCAAATCGAATTTGGGATTGTGTACCATATTGTACAATTTGGTCTGTGTTTTAAATTAAAAATCGGATTGTACAATCAGTACTCCGTCTCGGATCTAGTTTAATGTTGCGGATTGACCAATTTTATATTCATTTCTAAAAAAGATATGCACTAGATTATTCAATCCAATATAGAAAAACAAAACAAACAAAAAATATGAACAAAAGTAGTGAAGAAAACACACACAACTTATCTCAACACTCACTGTCACCACCTTCAACCATAGTCACCACGAATCAACATCTACAACCATAGTCACCACAAATCAGCGACAAACTTTCACCTTAATGAACCACAACCTCCAAAATAAATAAAAAATCACCTAAAATACAAAATCTTAATATATAATGACAAGGGTATAATTAATATTTAAAAATTATATGAATGTACAATAAGAACTAAGAACCTATATAGCACAGACACTGACATGGACACTGATACGACACGGACACAGACACGAAGATACGTATAATATAAAAAATGTAGGAGACGGGGACATGAATCTATATATTATATAATTATGAATTATATAAATTGACAATAAAGATTTATGTACACAAGTATGTTCTAGATTATTTTTTGGAGTAGAAAGATGTTTTTCATGACTACTTCAAAAAGATTTGTTTCTTATTTTTGTAATCATAATAAAATCTTATACAATAAGTTTGAGTTTTTAAAAAATTAATATATTTTTCTTTTTTAAAATTGTGTTAGAACCGTACTAGAATTGTCAGAAATCCAACAAATACTTTTTGAATTGGACACTTCATGGATACGTGTCATACGAGTGTCAGTGTCCAATATGAGTATTCGACACCGACACGCCATTTAAGAGAAGTGTCTGAGTTTCATAGCTAAGAACTAATAGTGGTGCAGAGAGAATTTGACGAACATAATTAATAAGAAAATAAGAAGTTGGGCTAGGACATAGTTTTATGCAAACTAATAAAGACCGAGGCATACTTTATTTTATGTGTTCGTATTTCTACCACATTAAATTTGACATTTATCACGATAACTTATTATATTATGTGTTCCTACCGGTTGACTTCAATTGCCTTCGTACGTCTGCGACGATCACACGCTCAATTATCTCTGCCTTCGTTCATGCCTTTTTCTTATCAAACACCTGAAAATGCAAAGACAAGGGGCACCCTAGAGGTTGTTTGCACTCCGACACTCAAGTCCGTATAGGGCTATGAAACACCAAAAACTTAGCTGTAAAAAGCTCTGTGTGTAATCTGTGACTTGCGTAAGAATTAGCGCGTACCTTATTAGGTTTAATACTACCCTTTATATACTCTAGGGTTTCCGCTGTTTTAGCTAACCACAATTAGGGTTACTGAGGGTGTGCCCTAGCGTCGCTATCACCCACTCTTAGGGCAATCTAGCACGTAAGGCTCCCTTACTGGAATGCGACCTCTAACAGGATGACCACCGGGATACCAACTTGTGCACCTAATCTCTGGGGTCATCCGTCCTGGGGGTGCCCTAGTTGTTCATGTGTCATGCATGCAGCTTACCCCTAGAATGTGACACTCACGGGTCGTATCTCTCCCAGTGGCTTTTTACTTGTGTTACGCCTGAACGCGTCATTCACACCACACGCATGGATCCCTCGTGATTTAGGCTTCTCCCTAACTGATAACTGGTGTGTGGTCTGGGATCCACCTCTCGTGGCCCAGCTCCGCTATTTGACTTGCCGAGGTCCGAGGACACGTCAACATATCCTGATGATCGATGCCTGACCACACCTCGACACCCTAGGCGTATTGTCTCAGAGACACCCTGGGCCAACTGCTTGTGGGACCCACCTTACATGACCGAGGCCTGACCACTCCTCAACGTTCTGGGCGTGCCGTATGCAAGGCGCTGGCCCTTGCCGCTCGTGGGACCCAGTTCAAGCGGCTCCACGTCTACTAGCAGTCAACTACGCCCGAAGACTAGTCGGTACATCATGTATTAATTAATGGGCATACAAAATAATAGAACTATTAATTATAGGTATACAAGCTAAGAAAATGTAATATAAAAAAAGACTTGATTATTTTTTTCATATTATTTACTTATTTTGCTTAATTTGGTCTATTTGTGAATAAAATGTTAAATTAAGTTTCTTAATTTTAATGTGGCTATTTTAAGGTTCATTAAGTTTTTCAATTTTTAAGAATGCAACCATTTGACTCCTTTGCATGCTAAAATTGATCTTGTTAGTTTTAAAAAAATATATATGTAATTAAACTTGTTAATATTTGTTTGTTAATAATCTTACCGTTAATTGAATAGAAATCGGTTATATTATTGTGATTTTCAAAATTGAAATACTTATTCAATATTTTGTTAGGAGTGAGATTAAATAAAATAAAATAATAAATAATAAAAGTGTTGGAGATTCTACTTAGTAATATAACAAAATATAACTGTGGAATTGAATTAAGTTTAAATTCTACTTTGTTAAGGTGGTATCAAAATTATATGTTAAAAAAATTATCTTAACTAGATTAATAGAGACTATTATGTCATGAGTGAAGAAAAAGTATCACATTTTAATTAAAAAATTACATCTATAAAGTAGTTTTGCGTGTTAGAATTATTAGAATAATTTTGTGATGCCTTAATTTATTTTTTGAATTTCATTGTAGTGTATTTTTAAAACTCTTTTACTATTTTTACTCCAATGTATGTAGTTCACAACTTAATCTTATAACTCACTTTATGATATGTGAAATGAAGATACTCTCAATATATCAATACCCTTTCATGTAAGAGGTGAATGATATAGAAAGAATAAAGTAGTACTCATTTGTAAATATTATGTGCAAAAATAAATTCAAAATTAAAAGGCAATATGATTACTTTATTTAGTGGGATTGTGTAGCTATTATTCAATCGATGAAAGGTAAAATTTAAATATAAGATTTTTTTTATCAGCTAAATATAATTTGTTATTAACCTTTGACATTGAGATTAAATATAAGTAAGTCTAAAAAGGAATCCAAACTTAGACAATGTGAAGAATATTCCCACTTATATTCCAAATAAAAATGTATCAATTATCAACAACAAGAATAAACACATAAATGTCAATTGGGCATTGTGTTGGTGGAGTGAAGTTCTTTAATGTGATCATTTGAAAAAAAAAGTTAAAAAAATAATTTTTTTAAATTATCCATGTCATGAAAAATTTGTATTATTTTAAATATAGGTGACAGAAAACGGAAAGAATTATAAGAAGATCGAAGGTGAACTTTAAACATTTAATTCAAAAAATTCAAATTGGAGAAAATTATGTTATAAATAGAACTATGTGAGATAACACCACTTTTATTCCCTTTTAAGAAATAAACAATATACACATTTACAATTTATATAACATCTTTTTCTCTTTTATGCATTAATAAACAGTATAATGTATAATTTGTAAGTATTAAAATATTAAAATTTGAGTCTAATTCATTCCTATAAAATAAATTTAAAATAAAGATTTGTTCTCACTTATTGTAAATTGATTTTAACTTTAACTAATATGAGAATTCTAACGTATTCTCTTACGTCAAAAACATCAAACTTAAAAATCAAGGAAAACTCGATAATGAGTGATACGATAGGTCAAAATCTCGACTATAATAAACTTTTAATGAATTTGATATTATGTCAAGAGAAAAAAAAAAGATGTGTATATTTACATAAAGTGGAGGATTATATATAATAACAAACATACTAACAAGAAAAAAAGAAAAAAATAATAATTTATTATATAATATCTAATTATATTTGACTTTATCAGTAAATAATGTAAAATATATTTTTAATGACTCATTCTTCAACATTACATTTTATCTAATAATGTTAAGCATATAGAGGATGAATAATAACAAATTCAAACTGGAAATATATTGTGCTACATATATTGTTGTAAGTATAATGTGTTTTGTTAGCATTTTGAAATAAATTATCATATTTTTTGGGTTATTTTTTCATTTATCATTGTAGTTTTTTCATGGACATGTAAAGTGTTAACAATCTTAAATTGTTCGTGTTTTAGATTTTCTTAATATATTATGAATTACATTATTTTATTTGACATATATTTATGGATTTAAAAATAAATTATGGATTACCATATTACAACGCATTTGAAAACATATTTTAGGTTGTACAATTCATAATATCTTTTCAAATTACACAATTCAAAACATATTTTATAATTCAAAACATATTTTATAATGTATAATCTGAAAATGCATTGCAGATTGTTTAATGCATTATACATTTTTTAATCCACAAATGTATTTTGGATTCTACAATTCAAAATACCTTCTTGAATCGTAAATTGTATCATGCATAAAGAAATTTTTAAATTATGTAATCTGAAATATTTTGAACTTATAAATAATTTGGACTTCTCTCATATATATAGAAATACATGGAAAAAAGTATGAATGTGCTCAATACTTTAATAAAGTATGTGGTTTTTGTTAGGATAACCAAAATACTAAGCCAATTTTTTCATTCATATTGTTCATATATCAACTTGATTACAAATAGTGAGACACCGTTTTCTTTAAGTATGTTAAATTGATTAAATTAACTTACTTTTATTAATTTGACAAGTTAATAAAAAGATGAATTATTATATTTAACATCTTAACTTTGACAACCATAATTATGGTGAACCACATTAAGTGATCCATTGTATATTATAATTATGAATCATTAGATTAATTAAGATGTATTTTTTAGTAATGAACCTCTCCCATTGAAGTTTTCCTCCTTTTCTCCTTATAATATTTTTCTATAAGTTTTTCATCGTCCCCTCGTTCCTCAATCTTCTTTTCACAAAACCCAAACATGTCTTTGTCCACTCCCAAACTTTAACACACTTAAATCTTTATTGGAAGAAAGTATCCCTATATGAGAGCTTTTGAAGAGAAATTCAAAACTTTGATGTTATTAATCATGGTGATGAAAAAAAGTAATATTTTTGTAGACTATTATTGAAAATATTTACTTATGATGTTGAAGTGAAAATGTTTAAAGACGAGCATGATAAATAAGAAATGTATGGAATAATTGATTCATATGGTGAAAAAAAAAAAGATAATTTGTTGTAAGAGTTGTAATACACATCCAAATGTGGTAATGTCTAATACCACTTTTGTTTGTAGTGATGTGTGAGGGACTAGATATATAAAAGAAGAATTTATGATGGACTAAATAATTTGTTTGGTTGGTGACTAATTAGGATGGAAAAGTTATATGAATTCTGAGTAATTGAATATCCTAAGGGTGAGAAGTTCGAAACAATCCCTTTGTGGAATTGAGAAGAATCTTATAAAAAGTTATAATAACTTCTGTTAAAATAGATAGTATGTTCCTATAAATAAATATTAAAAAAAATAAATTAATAACATTTATTACTTCTAATTACTAGAGAATATTAATCACGCATCCAAATACTTTTTATAACTACAGCTAGAGGACAAAAACCTCTATCCCCTAACATCAAGAAGTATTTAGATATATGAGACATTTCCAATGCATACAAAAATATTATATAACCCAATGGATCCCAATATTTGTTTTCTTCCCAACCATGAAGACTTAAGTGTATTATAATGTAATTTTTTCTTGATTTTATTCAATAAATGATTCAGTACTCATCTAGTTATTATAATAACATTTAGAGTATCCATTACTCCTCCAATCAAGAAATTTAGATTCATGATCTATGTCATAATGACATGAGTATTCCTATAATGATTATTATTTTTTTAAAAATTTTTTAAATAAGATTATTTAAAAAATATTTTCAAAAATATGTATTCAAATGAAAATGATAGCTTATCTTAAAATATAATTTAAATAAAACTACATCATAAAATATGGTAATAAGTAAAAGTTTTTTCATAAAAAAAAAGTTACACCATAAAATATAAATTTAAATATTTTGTAAATAAATTTAATTCTATAAATTTATATATTTACATAATTGAATTTTAGATAATTATTGAATTTGTAATATTTTTTATCATTAATTAATTCAGTAATCTAATTCTAAAAAAATCTAAAAGAAATAACTAATAATAAAGAACTCGTGTGAATATTTTCATATTCGGTATCCAGTATCACACATTAATAACGGATAATTAGAATATTTGTATCTAATATTGAAAACGTATTGTGAACTTTCTGAGTGAGTATTTAAAAAGGTTATAAAGAAACAAATTCAATTAGAATCTTATACATGAACAAAAATTGTAGGTTTCGAATTTATTCTTTAATATTACTAACGGAAACGCTGTTGTGTTGGATATTCGTATTTTTTATTTTATTATTTATATATAGTTATGAATATTTATTATATATTTAATAAGATTTATTTTTAAGACAGAAAAGAAAATAAATAGCGAATTATTTTAGTGCTTTTAATAAGAAAAATAAGAAGACCATTTGAATCTTTAATAGAAATAAAAAAAGAAAATTAATTTAGAATAAAATAGTGAAAAAATAAGTAACAAAAGTTATGTGGATATCTAAAACGCATAAAACAAAGAAGAAAAAAAACATGTTGGACCAAAGAGTCACTAGGTAACTAAGAGAAGGAAAGGAAGTTAAAGATGGGAAATGAGATTTGAGATACATTAATATTGTATCTGGCAATTAAAATAGAGAAGTGAGAATTTTTTTATAGAGGATAAAGTGAGAAGTTGTTGACAGAGAAGAAAGTGGAAAATTGTTAAGAAAGTTAAGTTTAATTTTCGGATTATATAATTAAAAAACAGAGTAAATACCAAAAAAAAATGACAGGAATGTTCGAGATAACAATAAAATGACAAAAAATATTTTATTATATATTTTTAACATAATAAAATAAAATATTGATATAAGAATAAAATGAGAAAATAAACGTGTACACTAAAAAAACGAGTCCTCTCTCCATATAAGAGTGGGAACACAAGCACAAGAGTGTTTGTGTATCGCATTTTTTATTTTTATTATTAATATGTATTCATATTTTTGTATTAATATTATGCATCTAATTTTTTATTTATACTACTATTGTGTATTTGTATTTTTTATTTTTGTTATTAATGTGTATCTTTATTTTTTTCTTATTATTATTATCATGTATTCACATTTTTTTTATATCTATCATTATTATGTATTCGTATTTTTTATTTTTATCATTATTATATACGTATTTGTATTTATTAAAATGAACCATAAATTCATACTCAAACATTCGAATCCATCATAAGTCTGTGTTTCTGCATTTTTTAAATATTAAACTATATATCTGCATTTTTTAGTTTTATCATTATCATATGCGTATTTGTATTTATTAAAATAACTATAAATTCATATTGTAATGTTTTAATTCATCATAAACTTATGTGTATTTGTATTTTTTAAATATTAACATGTGTATTCACATTTTATTTATTTTTATCATTATTATATATCCAATTTTTTTATTTTTATCATTATTATATATCCAATTTTTTTATTTTTATCGCTACCATATGTGTATTTCTGTTTATTAAAAAGAACTATGATACATAATATATAATTTATTTTTATAATTTTTTAATTCTATTTCGAATTTGTTTTTTTAAATGTACTTTTTGATGAAATAAATGGTAATTTAAAAAAAATTGGATGCATATCATAGGTTCTAAGGTGTAGGAATTTACCTAATAATATAAGAAGAATGAATGCAACACTATATTGTGAGTGATTTATTTTGGTTAATTAATTAATAGTAGAATTAATTATTAGAAAAATGGAGAAAGATAAAGGGGATTAAGAAGGAAAGTGGAAAGTTTGGAAGGAAGTTACATTTGATTTTAGATAATAGAATTAAAAAATAAAAATGAATAAAAAAAGGAAAAAATCGAAATATCCAAAATAACAATAAAATAAAAAAATAAATTAGTAAATAAAATATTAATAAAAATAAAATATAAACAAACATAAAAAAACAGTTATAATAAAAATCCCTTATAAATAGGTATGTGACTATAAAAATAAAAATATTAATAATATGAAACATGTTAACACAGAAACATTAATTGACGCAAAACGCAAACGCAAAACTGGTTCTTCCACATATACTGACAAACACAAAACTGGTTACATGTGGGTCTGTAAATGGTTACCTATGTGACGTTTATGGTCACCCACTTTTCATGAAAAAAATCATTTTTTTTAATAAAAACTATATATTACATCAGTTAGATGGCTTAATTGATGTAAAAATCATATATTACATCGGTTAGATGACTTAACCGATGTAGGTTTCTCCATATATACTGGCACACACAAAATTGGTTACCCGTGTGTTTATAATTGGTTACCTATGTGATGTTTATGGTCACCCACTCTTCATGAAAAAAAATCAATTTTTTTAAATAAAAACCATATATTACATCGCGGTTAGATTGCTTAACCGATGTAGGTTTCTCTACATATACTAACACATACAAAACTGGTTACCTATGTGACGTTTATGACCACCCACTCTTTATGAAAAAAATTCAATTTTTTTTAATATGGGTCATATATTACATTGGTTACATGACTTAAGCGATGTAATATGAGTCATTCTGAGTAAAAAAAACATATAACACTTGTTATTTCTAAGAACCGATGTATTATATTATTTTTTATCCTATTTTACAGCTATTGCTTATTCGTGTGCAATCTCATTCTATCCACGGATATCAAATGTGTGTCATGCGATTCACAATATATGGGGACTCTAATAGTATTAAAACTAAGAATATTGATAGTAGGTTATAATGAAAAATAATTAAATTATATTTGTACGATAACAAAGTGGAACAAGAAGTGGGTCCCAGGTTATTAGTTGGGAGGTTCTCAGCCTTTGCAGTTTTTTAGAAGGAAAAGGGTAACATTTGTAGAATAGAAAAGGTGAGGAAGAAATCGAGGAAAAGGAAAAAGGAAAAGCGAAGAGATAGTAGTTTAGGAGGATTAGGAAGAAGGAATGAGTGCAACAGTGTCTCTAACTCTCAACCTATGCCCTACTTCCTCCATTGTCACCACCCCTCACCTCTCTCCCCATTCTTGTTCCTTCAACACCATACCAAACCCTAATATCAATGCCTTCTTCACCTTCACCTGCAAGAACCTCATACCCAAACCATTCCCCTCAAGACGGACGGTATCTCTTTTGCTTCATCTCTCAAAAATTATATATATGCAACCTTCTTATTTTATCGCGTCAAAACCTTTTGCTTTTTAATTTTATTCGAAATCCATAACTCAAACCTAATATTATGTCATGCATTAGTTCGATTCATTGATAATTCCTTGTATCTAGTGCTCGCCTTCTAAAATACATACACCTGTGAACTCTAGTGTAGTTGTGTTTTCATGTTGCGGAATAGTTTGTGGTCATTAGGTTAGTATTGCTATTATTTTCTCCTTTTGTTCTGCTCGTGTCAGTTTGATCTTGTATCGTCGCCATTGTGGCTTGTGGGCAGTTGTTGTTCACTAATTTTTACTACCAGGGACTCTGTTTTTATGTACTCGTATAGTGGCTTTATGGACATATGAATAGAGATCGAGATACGTACAGCCCAAATTCTGAATTGGAGAAGGGGTTGGCCTTATTTGGTTCCGAAGATGAAGTAACAACACAAATTCCAACTCAGGCCCAGACAGTTGTTGAAGGATCTGGGTCAATTCGTGTAACAGAGTTCAAGCCTGTTGCTGATGTTGATTATCTGCAGGTTTGTAACCATTTTGCTGCAGAACTTATATGGACTTTAACCTAATTATCTTATTTCTTGTTGATACATCGTTGAAGAGCTAGAGGTTATCGGTAATGGTTGCAATAGTAAAGCTTCTTTGGTAATTTGGTAATACATTGTTTGATGATAGTATAAAATGCTTTTACACTGGATTTTTCCTCGAGAATATCGAAATGTCTTAACTAGGTTTATTTCCTAACACCACATATTACTTGAATATTATTGGCTCTGTCTTTTTACTTTGACATTTCATTTTAACACAACTTACAAATGTTCATAATCTTAAATTATTGCAACCTCAGTTGTCTGCATGACGACATTAAGTTGTACATTATTTTGAACTTGGACTTGTTTTGTACAGGAGTTATTGGCCATTCAACAGCAAGGACCGAGAGCTATTGGCTTTTTTGGAACACGGAACATGGGATTCATTTACCAGGAACTAATTGAGATTCTTAGCTATGCTATGGTTATAACTGTAAGATGCTGTTATTTTACTTGAGAATATGTTATGTTTGCTTGTAGTAGGACACAATTTTATTCAATACTAGTCTTGATTTTTTGTTAAAAATTCCAATGGTTGTGTCTCAATTACATGTCCTTCTGTTTGTAGAAAAATCATATATTTACATCTGGAGCATCTGGGACTAATGCTGCGGTTATCCGAGGTGCTTTAAGGGCAGAGAAACCAGAGTTGCTTACAGTTATATTACCACAAAGTTTAAGCAAACAGCCTCCCGAGAGTCAGGAGCTATTGTCCAAAGTAAGATTTAGTTTGAACTTTTTATACACTTTCTTAAAGGTTATAATATAAGTTTTATATAGCTTTCAAAGAAAAAAGCTATTTCATTTGCTTTGCTTATTGTTAATTGTGGTAGGTTTTTTCGCTGAACATATGTTCGTTCTGTCTCTCTATCTGATATCTACTTACCCTGTTGTAAAAGGGATTCCTTTATTGCATATCTATTTTTTTTCCATGCACTACTCAGATTTTATTTTCCGTTAGAGAGCTAGCTATTTTGTGATTATGATATCATATGGTAGCAAGTGGCAACCTTTTTGTTGTGCCAAGGCATACCCTCTCCACTGAGTGACCAATGATATAATTAGTACAAGTAAGAGTTTGTGCTTTGGGTTTTACAATCATACTGTTACATTTTAATACATGACATCTGAAGGCTGCATCTCTCCACGATATTTAGTCTCTATTTTCTCCTTTTTCTCCTGTTTTACCTAAATCCATGTTCTTTCAACAGAAAGTACAGAACCTCTTGGCGACCTCCAATACTGTAGGTTCAAACTGATAATATCATTTGTTTCTGTGCTGAAAACTGGGTTCTTCCTCAGCAAAATAGCTGCTATAGTCTCTATTAGTGTCCATCTTGCAAGGAGCTTTACACCATTAGTTGTACTATTATTCTCGTATATGTTACACTGTAAAGTAACCTTCTCTGATTTAGCTATAATTCATTATCAATAATACTTCATTTTTATCTTTCAAATTCTCGTGCCTAGTATTTATCTTTGTTGCTCAGCCAATGCTTGTTCAAAAAGGGTTGTCATGTTTGATATGTCTTAGATCATATTGATATTGACTATTGAGCAGCCCTGATACATTCTTTTTTGGCTGACAACAGTTTGCTTCTTGTTCCTTTTTGTGTTTTTTTTGGTGAACTTTTCGTTTGTCTGTCTTTGAGTGTGTTTCATGCTTTTAAAGATACATTATCCTCTCCTTTTCTTCTTTCATCTTTTTTTTTCTATGAAGCAATAAATATAATATATGATTGTTTACAAGCTAATTAAAGGCACCTGTGATCTTGAGCATTTCTGTACTTTTGTTATAGAAGATTTTTTAGAAGAAAAAGGCTTCTTTGTAGGATATGTCTTGTGTAATTGGATTTTTAGGATCAAACATCATTTTCAAGTTTTTAGTTTTTTTAAATATCCAAAATAGAAAAAACCAGTTTTGTATGTCTATTAAAATGTTCCCTGGTTTTCTGGTGTTACTTAGCGGACTGGTCCAGTTTTTTAGTAACTGATTATTATTTCTATGATTTTGTTGAATATGCAGGTGAAAAATGTCATAGAAAAGCCCCACAATGATCATCTACCTCTAATAGAAGCCAGCAGGTTTGTAGTAGCTTTTTATTATTTGTGTAATGTGAGAAAGTAAAAGTTTATCTGTTGTTGTAATCTCAATTCTTAACTAACAACGGTGAAAACTACCTTTTTACAACACATCTTAACTTCAGAACAGTCGAATCTGTCTAGAAACAATGCATACCAATGTTGTTTTAAAAACTTCTGCTTTTTATCTGAATGTAGAATGTCACTTTTTTTGGCCCAATTTAAGCAAGTTTATCAACATCCACTAGAGAATAAAATAAAATAAAATAAAACAAAGAGGTGAAATAATTTATGCACTTGAACTTTTGAGTGTGTCGTCTAATTTTCTCGTAGAACCTGTTATTTAAAGGTGCTTTTTTAACAAGTTAAAACTTAATACATATTTCAATTTCAAGGTTCTTTGTTGTTAGCTATAATCCAAACTGGGCCTTGGTCAAGTTCTAGTGCAAGTTCAGTTTGTAGGCTAATGTGAATTCGATGAATAAGCTGTTTAGTGTTGATTGCCAATGTGGCCAACTAATTTATTTTTTCTCAGAAAGCTATTTTATTATTTCTGTAAAATTGGTGCATTATTCTACCTTCCATTTTTTCACACGCAGGTTATGCAATATGGATATCATCTCGCACGTGCAGCAAGTGATTTGCTTTGCTTTCCATGACAGTAGGTTGCTCATGGAAACTTGTCAAGAAGCAAAAAAATTGCGGAAGATTGTGACGCTTTTCTACCTCGATTGACATTTTAATCCATGTCTATACATTCTCTGCACAAGAGTGGGCTGGGAGAGAGTAGTGCTTATTTTTTGTTTGTAATTATCGTTATAGCATTCAATGATATTGCTTCTTTATAAGTTCACCTATAAAGGTGTTTTGATTGGGGAATGGATCCTCTACCGTTTTTGCCGAAACGAGAGGTCTGAATCTGAAAATTTAAAACATGGAGTTATAATAATAAATATGATGTTGCTCCCGGTCTCCGAGGACGCTGTCACTCACTATGGTATTAGAGAAGACACTCTCATCTTGTAGATGGGTGCGACGTGGAAATTGTTGAAGTTATTCAAACAATAAATTTTGCCTCACTGGTGGTAGACTTATTTCAAGCTCATTTTTAGATGACCATTATATGCTTTCTTTATAATGCAGATCACCAACATAATGTACTGACAATAACTCTATCACTTACTCCCTCCCCTTTTTAGAGTAGATGCCTTACTCAGATGTTCTTTTTTAAAATCTTAACAATCTTTTTGCTAGCTTTAAATAAAGCTTAGTGGGATTCTCCAGATACCTAAACCCTTCACTTACTACAAACATCATAGTTCTAGTCGTTAGAAACATGATAAATTCCACAATTTATTTGCAATATTTCTTATCAACTTTAATTCCTTCTTCATCCTTGGAAAGCTTGAAGTTTCTTTGATCTGTTATAAATTCTAATAACACTTTGTGGGATATTTCTTGAGTAGTAAAAATTTCACCTATTTTCTTCATGATTTTCGAACCAAGAAAATTTTTCATATTGTCAAGATCTCTCATATCAAACTCATGTTTCATTGAGTTTTAAATTTTGCAAACTTTAATTTATCATTTTGAATAAAAAAGATTATCATCAACATACAAACTTACGATTAGCATGTTGCCTCCCTTATTTGCTTTGATGAAGAGAGTATGCACATATTCACATTTATGAAATAGCATTCTATAAGACTATACTAGACATATGCTGCTTGTTTGAGTTTATAAAGTGCCTTTTTTAACTTGTAAACTTCTTGTTCCTAGTTGTTCTACAAAAACGTTTTCAATGAGTTTTCCATGTAAAAATGAAGATTTCACATCTAATTGATGAATGAACCACCTTTTTTAGCTGCAAATGCAATTGTCAAATAAACAGTCACCATACGAACCACAAGAACAAATACTTCTCTATAATATATTTTTTTACTGTTGAACATCATACCTATTTACTACAAGTCTTGTCTTAAATTATCCATCTCTTCCTTTTATTTAAGCTTTGATGTGATCCCAATTAAAGGAGAACCTATGTAACAAGGTGATGAAGTTACTACAAAAACTCAAGAGAGAACACAAAACAATTTTATGGAAAGAGATTTGCAAGAGGAATGCATAAGAAATTAAAAGAAAATATAAAAAAGAATTCTCTTAATATTTCTTGTTGAATAAAATATAGAAAATTTGTTTTCTTTATAAGAAAAAATAGATACTTATTAACTCTAAAAAACAAGGTTCTTGGTTGAAAAATCATGTGTATCAACCTAATAAGACTTAGTCTCTTCATATTCCATGTAAGGACCTTGTTTGGAAAGTTAGAAGCACTAACCATTACAAATCTTAACCTTTCATTTTCCTAAACTTAACAAAACTAAACGAACCAACTAAGAATTCTAATTAAAGAAAAGAACTGAATTTTCAACGAGCGTTAAAAAATAATTCATTTGATAGAAACTTGAATTCAAAAAGACCATATGATTAAAACTATCTGTTACAAAAAATTGAAGAACAAAATTTTACTGAACAGAGCTTTTGAATTTAATGAGAAATTACAAGGGAATAAACCTAAAAGGTTTAACCTTCCATGAGGAAGACGAAAACAAAAGAAAAATAAATCTAAGTATAAAAGCATTATTTGGTTATGAAGTTGATGTCTTTGCTTTTCCTCTTAAGTTTCTTTTATAATATTTTTTTCTTTGCACAAAATCAAATTCAGAATTTATCTCATGATATTATTTTCAATGATCAAATGTTTCATTTTTTTGTTTTTAAGTAAATATTTTCTTTCCTTATCACTCTTTATATCTCATTATGGCTTCTCTTTCAAATGTATTGTTTCCAAACTTGATTAAGATTTGTGCATTGACTGTAATTAGGCTCAACGCTGTTGTGAGAGATATTGTAGAAGATTTACGTGAATAATACTTTCAAAGGATATTTGATTTGTTTTTTACGCGTTTTGCCTGAGTTTTTTTATTGTAGAATCTCTTTGCATAAGATTGCATTGGTTTCGCTTCTTGATTACTCAAAATGTAATAGAATCACCAAATTAATTTCCTTTCCCATAATGGAACATCTATCAGTAGAGACTTCAAGAAGACCGTCTAATGGTTTTAAACACAAGGAGTGTATAATTTTTCCACAACCAAGGTTTCCAATATTCAAAGTGACATAATTCTTCTATGGGAAAACTTCAACATTTTTACAAAGGATAACCAAATTCAAATCTTTCTCTTCAGAGTAACTTTTTCAACATTAGACGCTTTTGGGAGACCGTCTAGTCCTTCTTTAGCGAGACTCTTCAAATTTAACACGTTGTAATTCTTCATTTGAGTTATCATTAATAAGGTCTAAAATCTCTACATACGGTCAAGATTAAAATGAGAGCAAAATGTATTTAAAAAGCTGATTTAAGCAATGATTCTAATTATAGTCTAGTTTCATTTAATTATGTGAATCTCATATAAAATAATGGATTTTACTCTCAATTACAATCTAAGAAGTTAATGTTAGACGTTTTAAGACTAAATAGAAATGTACTTCACATGATGAAACATCTTGTAAACATCATAACCATGGTTCGACCAAATGGTTATTTAAGAAATAAAACAACAATCACATCTAATTAGAAATAGGTTTCATACCCATTATTGAAGAAGACTTACTTGAAATGTGATGAACACTTCCTTAAAATGAGTTGATCTTCTAGATTTTAATACCACTTAATGTGGAGCTTAGGATGCTAGAAAAATCTTGACCAACTCAAGACGTGTTGGAGAAGAAGAAGAAATTTGTCAAGGCATGTAACCATGGAGATTTAAATTCGTATGCCACCAAAAACCCATGAAAAACATGTAAAATAATAATATTTTGAAAAAGAATTAGAAAATGGATTGAGACAAGAGAATGGAGTAAGAACATGTCACCTTTAATCCCAAAAATCAAAGGATAAGTGCAATGGAATTCACCGCTTAAGATAAGAACCAAAACAAGAGAAGAGAAAACTCAAGCTCCCTAAAAAATCATAAAGGGGACTTTCATTCAATTCCAAGATATCTTGTGTTTACAAATGGAGGAGACTCCTTTACATAGAGAGGAATTTCATTCAAGAAGTGGAAAATGCAACAAAAATAAGTTAACTTTGCTAATCAAGAGTTAACTCTACTAAACAATGATTATCACATCTTATTCCCTTAAAATTACGAAGTGCACAAGGGTAATTTCTTGAATATAGGAGATGTAATGATTACATTACAAGTGAAAAAAAGTGATGACTTTTGGAGAAGTCACATGTGAGACACCTAACTACTCTCAAAGAGACACAACAAGACTAGGAAAGAGTCAAAATATTCCATGTACACTTTGAAAGTGACATGTGTTAGTTAGAGGCTCTAAAAGATACTTCTAACTTCAAGACATCTCATGCCTCTCAAGTTCAACATATGAAGTTCTTACATCGCCCAAGTTCATCTAAAGATTAAAAAATTACTCAAGTACAAATCCTTTAATTTTCTCTTCCAAAGTTTGAAGTTTTTTTCTTGTTAGTCTTCATGAAATCATTATAGAATCTCCTTCTTTATTTCCTTTTATCATGCTTATTGTATTTATTTTTCTTGTCTCAACTTCTCCTTTTTAATAAGTTTTTCTTCATCCTTATTTACATCAAAACTTGTCATACGAGTTTTGTTTGTTTGATTGATTTTATATATTATTATATTATTATTTTGAGTAAATTATGTTTTAATTAAATTTTTTCAATAATTTAATTCTCAAAATTTAATTTTTTAATTTATTTTTTAAAAATTAAGCATTATTTGTTTTTCTTCATAATAATATATATTTTTTTAAATTAATTTTATTTTCGATGTTTATACTTTATTTGAATAAATCATGTTGGAGATCCCACATCGACTAGAGATTAGAACCTTTCATTGTATATAAGTGGGTGCAAACCTCAACCTCATGAGCTGGTTTTATGGGGTTGAGTTAGGCTTAAAGTCCACTTTGTAATAAATCATGAAAATTATAACCGGTATAGAGCTTTTAAAATACGAATTAAAATATAAGATTTTTTTAATTATCATATTTAAAATAAAGATAAATTAAATAAATAATTTAAATTTTTAAATAATTTAGTTTTTTTAGCTCTTATATTTACTAATCAATAGGTTAACTGAGTTTAGAATGCATATGAAGGAACAAAATAACCCACCCATAAAAAAAATCAAAGGAGTGTTATAACTACAAAAGAAAGATATAAGTCGATTTTATTTACTAGATTTTTTTTAATGTGGGTTTGCTATTAACTAATATAAATTTTATTCTCAAATTCATAAATTAAAAATGAAAATATTAACACAGATATAGTTAAATATCTTTGATCAATAATTTACTTCAAATAAATAAGATTAAGATAATCTAAAGTCTAACTGTTTAAGAGTACTGGATAATTTCTTTATTAAAATTTTTGATGATACAAAATTCAAGTAAACATTAAAGTGTTTAATATTGCTTTGCATACATATATCATGTGCTTATATTTATATAAAGGGTTAGAACCAGATTACAATTAGAGAGAAAAATAATTTTTATTAAAATAAACTAATTTAGAAATTATATTATTTTATAACTAGATTATAACTAGAGAGAAAAATAGTTTTTATTGAAATAAATTAATTTAGAAATTATATTATTTCACAAGAAACACAGTTATAAACTAATATGTTTTATTGTACTATTGTTTCAAAGTGTTAAAACAACTAACACTATGTCTAAAAATTGTCGTGCTAGTTAAGAAAGCAAACAAAATATTGATTTTATTTGTAGTTACTAATCAACCTTAAGTGGTAAGACTACTGATTTAATATGTTGTTCGAATAGAATATCCATAACACAAGCCTCCTACATATACTTTAAGGATATTTGAATGAAAAATTCTAACTATTTATAAAGACAAAACATTTTATAATTTTGAAATAAAATTAATTTAATTTAATATATTTCAATTTGCTAAAAATGTAAAATTCCTTACAAGGCAAAAAAATGATTTCATCAGTAGTTAGAGACATTCCAACAATGGATAAGAACAAATATAAAGTACTATTTCAAATAATTTCAACTAAAATTATTTAATTTTAAAGTAGGGATTGAAAACATAAATTTAATATTTTTTTTGAGAAAATAACATTGTTTGAATTGAGATAGAAAAAATAAAATAAGAAAAAATTTAAATTTATTTATTATAATAAAAAATAAGTATACTAATAAAACAATTAACATTATTTTATATATATATATAATGTAAATATAAAAACATAGTTAATTATATTTTGGAGTCATTAATATTTTATTAACATTTATGTCATTATATTAAAAATATGTATCACAAATCTTTCCTTTGATGTAAAAAGAATTTGACCTCTCTGTTTTCTTTTTTATGATTATATGTTTAGTTTTTTTGAGCTTTCTCATATTTTTGCTCTTATTTTCTCTAGAGAAGCAAACACAGAGAGTAGCCTTTTAAAACACAATTGATATATAAATATAAATACATAAAATATTTGTGAGAGGTGCAATGGCGCAGGCAAGCAAGGAGCCGTGCAAGAAAGAGGCCTGTGACATTCAAGCGTGCCTCTCCAAGAACAACTTTCTTCCCCAAAAGTATGTGCCTTTAACCAATTCTCTCTCTGCATCTCTCATCTTTTCTCCTTATAATATTGTTTCAATTTAAACTTTTGTTTGATTCTCGAACGGCGAAACCATTAGGTTTCATATGTTACCGATGTGGAACCGAGTATCCAAAATCCCATCTGTCTATTCCTTTTTGCTGTGATGGTTTCATAGAATTTCCTCACAGTTTTCCAAATAAAGTGTCAATTGAAGCGTAGGTGTAAACTAGGAGTCGCGCAAAACTGAGGGTTTCTGCTTCATTAGTTTGTCTCGAAGAACATTTATATCATGGTAGCCACAAGTTGCATATTGAAGATGAAAAACGAATTAAAGATAAAATGACACTCTTTCTTTGTTTCATTTTGTTAGTATCTTCGTTGTGATTGCAAGTACTCTCTCTTGTTTGCTAGTTGGTGGTAGTAGCCAGAAGTGTATGAAATGATTGCTGCTAAAACTACCAATTAGTTAGCTGTGTAAAGTATTGTTTAGATCCCTTACAAATGAAAAATTACGTATCTGTATTCAGGTTGTTTCAACAATAGAACCTAATAGATTAAATTGCTAATTTAAGATTTGAGATTATATATTAGTTAGAATACAGAGATTATATCTTAGTTAGAATACGGTTCGACGTTGTTGATTTTCAGGAAGTAGAAGAGAAGGAAATTTCAACATTAGATGCCAACTTTTAAATGATTTCCTTTGTTGCTTGATTATAACTTTTGGCGTATTCTGTGATTTTGAGAATCAACCAACCGACAAATCCGTAGCCCAGGTGACTCACAGCCTCCCTCTTGCCCAAATAAAATGGGATGAATTAAAAAAGAAGAAGCTTTTTGATTGATTCAGGGCGCAGGGAAACCCAATTCTTTCAAGGCAAAAGGGGGGCTTACTTACAATAATGGATTCTTTTTTTAAGTAGGGCCCCAGAACAAAAAAAAGGTGGGGGAACCAGAGTTGTCAATGGTTTCAGCTGCTGAGGGTGATTTTCGTATTTGTACTCATGTAAGACAACTGCTTAGGTCTTGCCTCTTAATTTTTTACGGTTGATGATTTTCAAATACATGTAACCATTATCCGGTGCAGTAACAAGTAAAAATATTAATTTGCTACAGCATATAATATCCTTCATTAATGAGCTCTAAATGGTTGACCTGGACACTTGCACCAAGGAGAAATACCAGATTTCTACCTTGATTGGAAGACTAGGTTCAGTCATATAGGAAAATGTATGCTAGAGTTTGTAGCTGGAAGCTTGCGTGCTAGCATTCCAATAGATTTATTAGAGATTGTCAACTATTAGTAAGTAGTTTGTTTGACATCTCCTCCACAACCTCATAAAGAACCTCGTTTAATAGCAATAGAAGGATCATCGAATGAGCATTTTTCTCCATCTGCTTTGGAGTTTGCCTCTCTATGTGCAACGTCCTTCCGAAAAGAAGTGTTTGTACCCATTGCTCCTTGAGCAAGATTCTCATCTTGATTCTCCGTAAGTTGGAACTGTTTTTTCATTAAACTTCTTGATCTTGGATGTGATACACATATGTAAGAACTTGTCACAAACGCGAAATGAGGTCGAAAACTGGTTCAGATACCAGTTTGTTATGCACCTAGTGCCTAAATGAGCTCAATGAACAATGAAAGAAATAGAACAATACTAATTGTGAATCACACCAATAGAGAAGGCAGAACAAAGAATAAATAAAGCAAGATAAAGATGAATAATTGCCTTGTTTATTGTGCCAATATGTGTTACAAATCAGTACTTTGTTGATACCTTTACAAGTACAAGTTAGGCTTGTATAGGGCTACAAAATGACTACATGTTAGTTAGAAATACACAACAATAAATAACATAACAGAATGTATACAAGAAACTACTAGTTCACCAAATGACATAACAATGAGTCATCAGACTATCCCATTATCAGAAGATGTCTGCAACTATTAGATGACCTTACTAGCAAACGACGTCTAATATATCCTAGATATAGTTCAATATACTAAGATCACCTATGAAAACCAAAATAAAATAAGGAATAGAAACAATGAAACAAGTTACTATCTCAACATATATTAATATAGTCGATCAAACCACCACCTTAGTCACAAAAGGGGCCTTTATGATGGAGGAGGAACTATGCCTCTAATGCAATAGGGTTCATATTAAATTTTGGCTTCTTGAGCAAGACGTTGTGATTCAAGAAGCACCTCTAGCTTATCAAGAGAGAAACAAAATCTGTGGTAGACATTAACAAATTAATAATAGCCTGACGTTGTTAAGATACTTAGACATTGATCCCATTTCGTTTTGCAACTGTGTAGCCAAATTGAAGTTGACATGATTAGGCTCAAGTATGGCATGAGTTGGGCATTTTTACCCAAATTTTTCAACAATGAACACATTCTAGCAAGTGTGGAAGAAGTGAATCTAAATTGGAGGACAAGACTAGATTCAAATCCCAAGGAGAGAGTCTTGTTGTTCTGAATCTAGATTAACAATGTCTTCGTTGAAATCTTGTGAATTTTAGCAGATCATCAGGTCCAGACCCAAAAATTAGAAATGATACCATAATGAAATTCGTGATGTGATTAAATGAAATAAAATTTAAATAGAGAGATTATGTTTTTGAAACTGAAAATGTCATTTTTTATACGATGATCTCAATTGAGATGAGATGCTCACATAAACATATAGCAAGTTCACATCAAAAGAGACCAAGTAATATAAAGGCAACAACGTGTTGCTTCAACTTGATGTGCATCCATTCTCTTTGGCTATAAAAAAAATTAGATAAACAAAAACGTTAAGTTGACCTTTCTCCATGGCGACCTGGACGAAGAGATTCTAATGTGTCAGTCGAGAGGTTTCGAGCCTGAGGGTAAATATTATGTGTGCAAACGGAAGATATCGTGTGTTTGGGTGTACTCGTTTTGTTCATAATGTCTCTCAAAGTCTTGACAAGTTTTATCCAATGGCTAATAAGTGTGTTTTTAGGATATTTTCATTCCCAAAAAGGGTATAAATATTATTCACCCTCAATTAGAAGATATTATATGTTTGTTGATGTTACCTTCTTTAGGACACTTTTTTTCTTGTCCTCCATGGAACATTGTTCATTTGTTCAATAGGTCCTTCATGTACCATTGTGTGATTCATTGATTATTCCTACTTCTCTTCAAACTTCATCTCAAACTCAGTGCAAATGACATTGTTCCACCACATCTTCTCACATTTTAGCATTTGACACAAATAACTCCTTCATCCTTGCTTGAAGATCCTTGTGACTCAGATCCTCTGCCACTAGATTCCCATACCATGGATCCTTCGTCCTCCTTGCCTTCTCCTCACTCTGATCATGCTTGACCTATTGCTCTTAGAAAAGGTATTAGATTCACTCGTAATCCTTATAATTTTTTAAGTTATCATTGTTTGTCTCCTTCACATTCCTCTTTTGTTTTCTCCTTGTCTACCATTACTATTCCTAACAATGTTCTTGAGGCACTTGGTCACATTGGATGGCGACAAGCCATGACTGATGAAATACATGCCCTTGAACACATGGTACCTAGGAGCTTGGGCCTCTTCATCCTGGAAGAAGCATGTGGGTTCTAGATGGGTGTATGCTGTTAAGATTGGTCCTATAGGTAGATTGTTTCAAAGCTCTTCTTGTAGCTAAGAGATACACTTAGGTTTATGACCTCAACTACTATGATACTTTTTCTCCTGTGGCCAAGATGAGTATTGTTCGTCTTTTCCTTGCTATGCCTGTCATTTGCCATTGGCCTCTTCATCAGCTTCATGTTATCACTGTATTTCTTTGTGGTGATCTGGAGGAGGAAATTTACATGGAGCAACCTCTTGGATTTGTTGCTCAGGGGGGAGTTTGGTTTGGTTTGGTTTGGTTTTTAAATTACGTTGCTCACTCTATGGCTTGAAGCAATCACCCAAGCTTGGTTTCGTAAATTTAATCATATTGTGCAAAGTTTTGATTAAAATAGAGCAAGGCAGGTCATTTAGTATTTTATTGTCATACTTCTCCTTGGAAGTGTGTTTGTCTTATGGTCTATGTTGATGATATTGTTTTTATAAGAAATGATATCTCTAGAATTACTCAATTAAAAAAGCATATTCAGCCACTTTTGACCAATGATCTAGACTATCTAAAAAAATTTCTCTATATAGAAGAGATGCAATCAAAAGAAGTCATCATTTCACAAAGAAAATATGCTCTTGATATTTTGGAGGAAACGGGTGTGGCAAATTGCAAGCCCATTGATAGTCCTATTGATGGAAGAGGCCCCAACACCAATCCATTGAAAGGCCACCAAAATGTCAAATTGAGGCAACCACTAGAGTTATAGTCAAAGAGGGGTCAAGAGGACACATTCTACATGCCATAAACTCTAGTGTAGATTAGATTTTAATTTCTTGTCAAAATTAGCATAAGAACTTTATTTGTAATTTTTCTTAGAATTAATTTTGGCACCTAAAACACCAACCTAGGTAAACTTAGAGTTTCTAAAAACCTCTAAAATTACCTAGGCCTGTCTAGGAAGCCCATGGAGGGGGTGAGAATACAAACTAGACACACCCTTCCCCATGTGCTCATTTAGGCTCCACTTTTGGGAGGGAATTCATTTGAATTTCCCTCCACTTTCTTTTGAATTTTCAGCCCTCTAAACACTATAAATTGAGGTGCTTGGCTCATGTATTTGCAAGATTGATTTGAGTAATGAAATGTTGCGAAAGTGCCATTCTTACTCCGTTGCCTAAAATCTCTCTAGATTTAGGTCATTAATCTTCAACCCTTTTACCTACCAATGAGAGCTGGCCGAACCTCTCTCACTCTCCTACTCTTCATGCACCTCCAAGGCCACCACATCTCTTAGTAGGGCCTTGTCCATCTACAAACCATTGAAGCTTCCGCAAACCACCACAAAAACGTAAAAGAGAAGAGCTCAATGCCAAATCAAAAGTTAAAGATAGACTAAGGTGAACTTTTCTCAAACTCTGAGTGATATAGAATGTTGGTGGGAAAACTCATTTATGCGTGCTGTCTTTCTCTGACGCTTGTCGGTATGTGGGGTCTATGCACTGTCCTTCAAGGCTTTGTTTGCTTTGTTGCTTGTCTCACCAAGTTCATTCCTAGTGTGGATGTGACAACTTTTCGGTTGTGAGTTACACATTGGACCAGATGTTTGGTCTCATCTGATTTTGTGGGTATTTAGGGTCATTCTTTAGAGATTTTTGATTTTCAATAATCTAGTTGGCGTGTGGGGTCTATGCACTGAACTGGTGTTGTCTTTGTTCCTCTCCTCATGGAAACCTTGCAAGCCTCTTCATTTTTCTATTATTTCCTATTCCCACAATGCTATTATATGTCTCTTAGTCCACATTTATTGGATATTGAGTTTTGGTGCCTCACATAACCTAAATAGCAATCTCTCTTTGTTTTGAACTTGTCATCACCCGAAACTGTGCATTACATCACTTCATGATTCCGAAATACAAGCCACTGGCATTGGTCAAATACCACTTCCTCCCTTACTGTTACTAAATTGTTTTATTGTTTGTTGATCAATTTAATCTCTGTAAGCAAGTTGAGTTGATCATTAAATTATGTCATAACCTTCAGTTATGGTTCCTTCTTGATACAAAAATTGATTTTGGGATAGGTTGTTGGAGTTGGATTTGAATTGCATGGTCTATACTAAGTACTATCTTAAGTATTTGAATCCACTGTATGTAATCTGACGAGTCTCCTCATTTGTTTAATCACCGTTTGGGATTTCTAAATTTGAAATAGTTAAGTGGCACCTTATCTCCGGTTAGAATGTGAAACATGTTGGCATGGAAAGGCATGCTAGAGCTTTCATTCCTCGTTGTGGTCTCTCAGTCAAGCCTCACATCCTTTTGATGTTTGGGTTTTCAGTTGTATTCCTTTTGTCTTAGAATTTAAGTATTATGTTACCTTAATGATTTTTCTCATTGAGTTGTTCGTAATTTTCCAAATAGGTGTTCAAAAATCAAAATCTAATTCGGTAAGGTAGTTTGTAGTTTGCAAAGTGACAATTGCAAAGAATTTTTTTTGTCTGTTTTTATGCCAAATGCTAACGTCTTACTTGCCGCAATGCAATTCCAACCATAGATTAACGCATCGGGCCAGTCTGTTAAAATATATATCGAGTTTCATTTTTTTTAGTTTACCATAATTTAAGCTTGCATTATGTCCAACACATGTTCTGCAGTTTATATTACATGTAATTTCTTAAATACTTAGTACTCAGTTGGGAAGATCATTGTGTTTTCATTGCATCTAACTCTAAAAGGCATTCATTTTGACAGGTGCCTTAAAGTTATTGAACTGCTGGATTCTTGTTGTGCAAAATGCAATTATAATTCAACTCACTGCGGTTCCCTCTCCGGACTTTTGAAGCAAAAGCCTAAGGGTTGAGTTTATTTAATGATGAGCTTGCAACTGTTGTGTCCATAGCTAACGCTACTCAACCCATTAATTGAAGAGTAGTTGAGATGAGTGAAAAAAAAGAAACAAGAATGAAGGGCTACTGTTCTGTTACTGGTTTTCCCTCATGCATGGATGTACTCAAGATATTATAGATTTTAGATGTATATTTCACAGTAAGAAGTAAAGTAATCAACAATAAGAGTACAAGCTAATTCTTAGAACTTGTACCAATGTTTTATATCTTTTTTCAACAATTTCTGTACCAGTAATTTAATATCCAAATATACCGTGTTCCTCGGTCTCGATGCAAATGTAGTTATCACTTTTTATATTATTATTCAAGAAACTTTTTAATTAGCATTTATCGAAGAGAAAAAATAGGAAAGTGAAATTATTTTCTCTATCGGTTAAAATTAGTGTTTCTGTATATAAAATGATCTGCAGAAGTCATTTTCATGTGTTATTTCGGAAAGTGTATCCTGGAATAATTATTTTTAGGTTCTGAAACACGTAATTTGGAAGGTGAAATATGTATTCTAGTTTGACAAATTTCAAATACTTATTTTCATATCTTTCTAATTATGTGTTTTAGAACATAAAAATAACAATTCAATTTTGCTATTTTTTACATGAGAATAAGAATTTTAGGTGGAGATATTAAATGAGGTTGACAATATCATTATTTTTTTTTTATATAAATGATTTTCATATGGATTTTGTTTTGTATAATGGATAATGAATTTAGGGTTTAGAGCGACACGTTCAGAATAGACGAGCCAAATGTTTGTAGCGTATAATTATTTTAATACAATAAATTTGTCACACAAAGTGGACAAAATATAATGTTGTAATATGCTGTAGGTATTCTCCACCTAAGATGTTGGAATAAACAAGAAATATTGCTTATGATTTTAGATTTGTTATTATCATATTAAGTTTGTATGTAATACATAAACAATAAAATGAAGACATACATATATTATTATGTTGTTAGTGAGAAGTTAAATACAAATAATATAAGAATGACTTAAAAGTAATTGCTAGTGGAAGTAGAACATGTGAATATGCATTTAGGCTGCAAGAAAAACAGATAAAAAGTAATCACGATTTGTCAGATATGTTGATAGGTTACCTATGATAGTATATTAACATATAATGATAAATCAATGTTTGTTGATATGATAAATGGTTTAATGAAGCCTATAAATATTCTATTAATAACCATTGAGCTAGCCCAACCTTTCAGAAGGATGACCAGGAGCATGACACAAGACTAAGGGTTAGGTCAGGATTAGTCCATAGCTAGTGCTTTAGAGCCTATTATTCCTTAGAGGATTACCAGGAGCAAAGTCCACATAATTGGAGTTGAGCACAAACTATTTTCATTACTTTTAATTTCAGTAGATTAGGGTGTACTTAGCATAATCTGGGCTTATGCCAAGCCCAACTCACCCTACTTATAGAAACCCTTCATCACTGCCCCTTTTGCTTCATTTTACCCTAGTTTCTAGAACTTTGACCTTAGCTTGAGTGGCACACTAGGTTAACCTAGTTTCTAAAAGGTTTCTTGCCTTTATTGCCCCCTCCTCTCACTCTTGTCCTCCAAGGCACTCTCCTATAAATAGGGTGTCTTACCTCTTGAATTTACACATTGAATTAATATAGTAAGAAAACTCTGCTTAAGTGAGTTTATGAGTGTGTCAGCTTAGCTGAGATGTCAAGTTGCATAGTGATGCCTAACACGAAAACTTTATAAAAAAAAAGTGAGTTTATGAGTGCTCTCATAATTTTGAGTCTTATTTTGCGTAGAGTATACTTTAAGTGATGAATCCTCACTACTCATCTTGGAACTCTTCACCATTTCAAGTGGCGTGATCACCTTCTCCATTTCCATAAGCTCCTTTTATCTTTTCATCTTTTCCTTTTATTCCTTACACCCTTTTTCTTTTCCATTGGTTAATTTCTCTTCTTTTCAATTTGGTCTTTAATTACTCACTGTTATCTTTTGTTCTTTCATTTCCACATTCATCATCTTCACCTTAATATTGTGTTTTTCTCTTTACTCTATAGAAGGGAACATTCACACTTAACCACTTGGTTAAGTTTGTGTCCAGTGACAATCTTATTTAAGTTTCACCGTATTATGCTAATTCAAAAATCATAATCCAAAGTTAAACTCCTAAAATATGTGTCAATTTAAAATCAACCCACATCAATAATGCAAGATATGCATATCTTAAATGGAATTAAGGTCATCAACACCCAACACCCGAGGCTCATCGACTTCAATTTTCTCCTTTTCGTGGTCTTCCTCAAGAATGAAGTTAAGTTCCCCGCATTCTCTTTGTCTTATTGAGGCAACTGGTTGCACTTGTTTAGATTGAGAACTACCTCATCTTGTCTAACTATGATGATTTGAAAATACACAAATAAAAATATGAATATAATCTATTAAATTCCTAATCTAAACGAAAAAACCAAAAACTTGAAAACGAAATCTTGAAACATGTTTTGGAATGATCATTTTGGAAACATTTATAGAATGTTCAGAGTAAACATTCTTGAATATGTTCCCAAAATGTTCATTTTGAAACATTTTGTGAGAATAATAACTTCAGAATGCTAACCATTTTGGAACCCTAACTTCATAATCTTGACCATTCTGGAACCCTAACAATGATGGAGTAGTGGGGGAGACGATGTAGTGATCTAACAATGAAAATGTGGACTCAAATTGTGAAACTATGGTGTGGTGTGTAGCGGTACTGGAAAGCAACTCTCTCATGCAAACCAAAAAACCAAGGACAAAGTGAAAGTATTAGAATAACAAAGATATAGAAAAGAAAGTTCACATTATGAAAGAGTACATGATGTAATTATATATACAAAATGTGGGTGATAAAGAGGGAGAGATAACATAAACAGTTTAACAACTAACTCTGTAACAACTAATTGTCTATTATCCCCCTTTAAACTTACGTGGGTGGAACACCAACCATAAGTTTACGTCTAAAATCTAAGAAGAAAGGTCCAGAGATGGGCTTAGTGAGTATATTAGCTACTTGGAACCTAACAGGAAGGTGAAGTAACAAAATTTTGTTTTGTTGAACATAATCTTGAACAAAGTAAAAATCTAATTCAAAATGTTTGGTACGAGAATGTAGTATAGGATTCACACTGAGTAATACAACTCCCAGATTGTCTGAGAACAACTATGGTTGCTTGGATGGTATATGAAGCTCAAGTAGGAGAGATTGTAGCTAGATGACTTCAGTTAGAGCAGCAACTATACTTCAATATTCTGCTTCAGTACTACTCGAAACAACACGTTATTTGTGTGATGACCAAGCAATGCTATTGAGTCCATAATAGACACTATAACCAATAGTAGATTTTCTATCATCAATGTCACTACCCTAGTCAACATCACTGAAAGCACGGACATCTATGGTTAGATTGTGCTGAATAAGCAAGCTATGAGAACTCGTTCTAGAAACGTTCCTGCCGGTTGACTTGAGGGCCTTCGTACGTCTTGCGATACTCCCACGCCCGATTTTCTGTGCCTTCGTTCATGCCTTTCCTACGATCAAACACCTGAAATCACAAAGACAAAGGGCGCCCTAGAGGTCATTTGCACTCCGATGCTCAAGTCAGTGTAGGAAACACCAAAGTAAGTTGTAAAAAGCTCATGTGTAATATGTGTGTGTGAAGCGGCGCAAATGAATAGCGTACCTTACTAGGTTTGTTACTACCATTTATATAGTCCAGGGTTTCCACTGTTTCCACTACCCAAAATAGGCTTTCTAAGGATGGGCCCTAGTGTCGCTATTACCCAATATTAGGGCAACCTAGCGCGTAGGGCTCCCTAACTGGAGTGCGACCTCTGACGGGATGACCACCTGGATGCCACCTCGTGCACCTGATCTCTGGGGTCACCCGTCATGGGAGCGCCCTAGCTGCTCACGTGCCATGCGTGCAACTTCACCCCTGGAACGTGACCCTTACAGGTCGTATCTCTTCCAGTGACTCTTTACTTGTGTTACGCCTGAACGCGTCATCCACACCACACACATGGACTCTCGTGACCTAGGCTTCTCCCTAACTGATAACTGGTGTGTAGTCTGGGATCCACCTCTTGTGGCCCAGCTTTGCTGTTCGAGAGACCGATGTCTGACCTCTCTACAATGCCGAGGACAAATCAACACATCTTGGTGATCGATGTTTGACCACTCTTCGGTACCTTGGCTCACGTGCCTCGCGAGACATTGACCCATGCCGCTTGTGGGACCCACCTTACGTGGCCCCATCATTAGTAGTGGTCAAACGACGCCCAAGGACTGGTCGGTGCTCAAGGTAACGAAGAATGCGTTTCATCGCCTTCCAGTGGTGTTCTTGAGGGTTGTGCATGAATTGACATACTTTGTTCACTGCATATGATAGTTCTGGATGAGTGAAGAGAATATATTGTAATGCTCCCATAACAGAGCGAAACATAGAGGGGTCGTGCATAACAGGAGAAACATCTTTCTGTAAACGAAGATTAGTCTGCATGGGTGTGGGTAGCGGTTTGGCAACTTGCATGCTAGTGCGGTGAAGAAGATCAATGATATATTTTTGCTGCGATAAGTGGAGACCACCTTGATGAAGGTGCTTAACTTCAACATTGAGAAAGTAATGGAGAGGGCCAAGATCCTTGAGAGAAAAGCAAAAGCTGAGTTTGGAGATGAGTTTTTGAATTTCTTATAAGGAGGAAATTGTGACAATAATGTCATTAACGTATATTAAGACGAAAATATTATATGCAGAAGGGAACTAAACAAACAAAGACGTGTCACTTTTGGTAGAATGAAAACCGAAGGTTTGAAGGGTTGTACTTAGCTTTTGAAACCAGGATTTAGGAGCCTACTTTAAGCCATACAGAGCTTTATGAAGTTTACAAACAAAGTGTGAAGAGTGAGACACAAAATTTGGTGACTAAGTCATATAGACATCCTCTTTAAGATCACCATCCAAAAACACATTATTCACGTTAATTTGATGGATAGGCCATGCGGCAGAGATCACGTGATAACACCAAGCGAATGATGGAGGGCTTTACAAAGGGGTTGTATGTTTCATTATAGTCACAACTTGTTGTTTGATTGAATTGTTTAGCTACAAGACGTGCTTTGTGACTTTGAAAGGAGTCGTCTGCATGATACTTGTTTTTAAATATCCACTTGCATCCAACAAATTTAGCACCATCTGGAATAGGTGTGAGGGACCAAGTGTGATTGTTGAGAAGAGAAATGTATTCATCATTCATTGCTTGAAACCAAGAAGGAGAAGATATTGCTTCGTTCACAGACGTAGGGACATGAGATTGTAAAATAGTTTCAGTATTAAAAACTTTTTGTTTGAAAATACATGCCTTTGATCTTGTGGTCATTGGATGATGATTTACAGTATCATTATTAGTGAACAAAATTAGCACCAATTAAGGAGGAGTAATATGGTGAGTAGAAAAAGGAGGGTCTGAAGGAAGATGAACAAGAGGAGTAGAAATATCAACAGGTGAGTCAAGCATAGTAAGAGCATGATTTGAACAATTTGATGCAATAATATCAGTAACAGAAGAATGAAATTTATATTCAAGCAGATTATATGGAAACAAATCTTCATGAAAGATAACATGCCGAGATATATACATTTTACCATTGGGTGAGAGACAAAGGTAACCCCTATTGTGAGAGTTGTATCCAAGGAAAAGACAACATGCAAATTTGAAATCAAATTTATGTTGATTATAAGGCCGAAGTAACGGATAGCAGGCACAACCAAAGGTTTTCAACATTGTATAATCAGGTTCTTTTTGAAACATTAAAGCATGCAGAGATTTATTTAAAAGAACATGGGTAGGCAATATATTTATGATATGTATGGTAGTGGTGAATGCTTCACCCCAAAATTTAATGGGTAGAGATGCAAAAGCAAGAAGAGTTAACCCCTTATCAGAAATGTGTCTGTGCTTACGTTCAATGGAGCCATTTTGCTCATGTGTGTGAGGATAAGTAAAGCGATGAAGGACTCCAAAATTTTAAGTAAAATGTTTAAATCATATGTATTCTTTAGCATTATCAGTTTGAATTGCACAAAGCTTAAATCCTGTTTGATTTTCAACAAACTGTTTGAAACAAATAAGAGTATTTAAAGCTTGAGACTTATGATGCAACAAAAATAACCACGTGTATTTAGTATGAGCATCTAAAAAGGAAATATAGTATCTAGCACCATTTGATGCACAAACAAGAGCAAGACCCCAAATATCAATGAAAATTAATTGTAAAGGTTTAGTGTATTGTGTGTTCTAATTATGAAAAGGAAGCTGGTGATGCTTTCCACGAATACAGTAATCACATAAATATTTGTGAGACGTATAAGAAATGTTACAAGCATTCAATATTTGTTTAATAGTAGAAAAATTACAATGACCAAGTCTATTGTGCCATAGTTGTAATTGAGGAATAAAAGGTTTGTAAGAAGTATAGTTAACAGTGTAGGCATTGGAATCGGTGAATGGAGGAAACACATCAAGACCATCTTTAAATACTCCTTGAAGTAAAATATGATGAGTGTTCTGATGTTTAACATAGCATAAGTTAAGAAAGAACTTAAAATAAACGTTATTATCCTTGGAAAATTAAGCAACACTTATGAGATTCTTAGTTATAGTAGGGACATGCAACAAGTTGTGAAGTTAAAAACAATATGCGTGTGTGAAGCAATATAGATACCAGACCCTGTGTGTAAGATGTACATACCTTGACTATTACCTAGTTTAAGATCATTGTTGCCAGGGTAGGGTTGTTTGTGTGAGAAAATCTTTGAGTCTTTAGTGACATGATGTTAGGAACCTAGTAAAAGGAAATCAAGAAACACAAAGACAGAGATAGAACTCTGAAAATTCCTCTATTTGTTGTGGTTCATTGTTACAGGAAGAAAATCCTTCAAAGGGAACAACCTCCCTTTCTCACAGGACTATTCATGTTGTCAAAATCTAATACTAAAAACTCCCCTTCCGAAAACCTGTTGGTCTTTATTTAAAGACCAACCATACCCAACCAACAACTAACCGAGAGGTAAGAAAGAAAACTGGACACAAAATAACATTCAAAAGCGAATGGAAAACTATTGAATAAAGAGAATGCCGAATTGAAAAAGCAAGAAAGTAAAGGCTGAATTTAAATTTGCTTGAATGTAAAGGCAAAAATTTAAAGGTGCAAGAAAAGTAAAGTGCCAAATCAACTCAAAGCAAATATGCTAAAAAAAACCAAAGCTTTGATAACCACATGATGTGAATTGATTTTAGATGGTTCCATTTTAGAGGTGACACTTTACTTATGATTGAGATTTTAGCAATAATATGGTGAAACCTAGGAAAGATCCCCACTGGACACGAAGTTAACCAAGTGGTTAAGTAAGTGTGAAGGTTCACTTCCAAAGGCAAATAGGAAAATCACATAATAGAGTGAACATGATGTATGGTGCAGAATGTAAAAGACATGAAAGGAAACACAAGATATGGAAGGAAACCAAAATGGAAATGAAGCAAAACAAGAATACCAACACAAAGATAAAGGTGTAATGGAGAATGGAAGAAAGGATGAAGGAAAAAAAACTTATGGTGATGAAAAGAGAGTGGACACGCCACTTGGAGTGTGGTTTCCTCCAAGATGAGTGTAGAGGGTCGCCACTTGAGAGCTCTCAAACTCACTCAAGATAAGACCTATTGCTAGAGAAGCAATCCTCACACAATTTGTGCAGAGTTTTCCTTCTTCTATATAATTGAACTTGAAAATACAAGGAGTAAGACACTCTATTTATAGGAATGGGTGGCTTGGTGGACAAGAAGGGCAAGAATAGGATGGTAAAAGTGTGAGGGTTGCCTTTAGAGTTTGACTAAGTCAAAACCGTACCTTAGACTTGTCCTTCTAGAAACTAGGTCAAATTTCTTTTATAAAGGACTAGACACGAGCTAAAATGATAACTACTCCCCATATTATGCTATAGACACCTATTCTAACCTATCTTGCTATTTTGGGTCCCGAAGTGAGCCTAATTTATTTACATAATAACAATTTTTAATAAATTGTTAATTAAAATTAAATAATAGCAGTTATTTTTTTTACTAAATAACGATGTGAAATAGTCAGTAATGCAATAGTAAATCACAGTGACATGACTCTGATTTGATCGAAGATCAATATTCGAATGATCTTTAAAATTGAGAGTCGAAATTTTAACATTTTATACAAGAGAAGTTTAGCAAATTAGCTTGTGCATAAACTAATTTTAACTTACGGAGAAATTAAAACTTTTTCTTTTATTTTTCTCTCCTAGAAGTCCTTAATGGAGAAGTTTGTCCAAGCGTACCCTTAGTTTCATTACCTATATATTCCATCCTTTAAATATTTTAGTTCTATAGGTATTTGTTGCATATCCCATATTAGTAGACTAAATTATAATATATAAGTAGGGTGTAATCCTCACCTTACAAACCGACGGTTTTTTAAGGTTGAGTTATGCATAAACCCATTCACTAAGATGGTATCAAAGCCATTTAGAGCCTATCATAGTCAAGTTCATTGGGCCATTGTGCCACCCACTATTGGGCTCCTGTTACGCTACCCTCAAAGATCTAATTCCCCACACTCGAGGTGTTCATTCCTCAACGTGAAGGGGTGTGTTAGAGATCCCCTCATCAACTATTAAAATCCTTAACAAACCAGTTGTTTTTTTGAAAATCCTTAACAAATTGGTAAATCTGTTTTAATTGATTCTAAACTGATTTGGCTCTTGCATTAAATGTTTTTAACAACCTTTTGGAGTTTAAATAATCTTTTTTACACTCCTGATAGTAATGATATAAGATGAAATCTCTCAAATCAGTTTCTCCAAGATTGCTTCAAGCTTTGGATTTTTCAAAGAGTGGAATAAGATTGCTTTTGTAACTTTTGAATTCAATTTGTGATTGTATCAGGTGTGATCAATCCTTTTCTCTCTTGAAGTTGATCAAGAGTGATCAAGTGCTTTGTAGAATCCAAATCTAAGATGTTTGATGGAAGGCTGGTGTTGTTGTTGTGTTTGGGTGGGATCTGGGTAGAATAAAGTGTGATCCACTCCCATTTTGAATCTAAAACTAATGTGAATTAAAACCTTTTTTAAATTAAGTGTTTTTCCAACTAAGTGAAAAACAACCTGTTGTTTTGTCGTATCAACTGGTTGTTTTACTCTTAGGAGTTTTTAAACAAGGTTGAAAGTTGTTTGGTTTGGTTGACTTAACTCTCAAACCAAAACAATTGGTTGTTTCGTGATTTCAATCGATTGTTTCTTTGAAAATCCTAACAAAATTAAGTTTTGAATGGTGAATCTGTTTTAAAAGTTTTCTAACTGAATACGCTCCTTCATTAAATGCTTTGACCAATCTTTGAAAAATATAAATGGTTTGTTTATGTTTTCAAAAAGGAGGAGAAAGTTTTAAGAAATTCAGTTTGACAGATTTGTTTTTGAGATTTTAAGATTCACATCAAGCTTTGGATTTTCAAGTGAGAGTGAAATAAGATTGCAATTGTATTCAATTCAGATTGTACTATGATCAAGTGTAATCCTTTCTAAACCTTCTGTATTTCTGGTGTTGTGTTGCCAAGGAGTGTTGTGTGTTCTTGAGGTGGTCAAGATCAATACTCTTGGTGTGGTTTGCCAAAGGTAGTGTGTGTTAGAAAAGATGGCTTTAAACTAGAGGGGGGGAGGTGAATTGTTTAAAGGGGTTTTCATAAACTTTTCCAAGCTAGAATGAACTTATTTCAGAAACCAATTAATTCAGCAATTCAGTTAGCCAAAATAGCAAGCAAAGCTGTAATACCAGGAAAAACAATCGGTTGTTTCTTCGAAACAATCGGTTGTTTATACCAGCAAACAACAAACAAACTGAAATTAAAGAGTTAAGGATAGAGAGATTGTACACAGTTGTTTATACTGGTTCACTCAAAGCTAGAGCTATATCCAGTCTTCTAAGAAACCCTGAGGATATCCACTAAGCAACCACACCTTGATCACTTACACCACAACCAAGAGAATGACCTTGAACACCTCAAGAAACACACTCTCCTTGGTCAACACTAAGATTGCTGATCTTGAACACCTCAAGAACACACAACCAATCTCAACAACACACACAAACGAATTGTTCAGCAGTTTACAAAGATTACACTTGTTACAGATAGAAATCTGAAATCAATACAAGTAGAATCCCTATTCAGCACCTTGATCAATCTCTCAACTCTTTAGCAATCTCAGAATACTTTTAAAAACTCTTCTTTGATCAAAACTATGTTTCAAGATTCTTAATATATCAAAACTGTTTTTCAGAATATATCTAAGAATATAGTTTGTTATCAAATCTTAACAAACTCTTAATTGCATTTAAAATAGATTGGTCAAAGCATTTAATGATTGGAGCATATTCAGTTAAAGCATTTAAAGCTCAGTCAAAGAAAACAGTTTTTCTGTTATGGTTTTAAGACAAACAATCAATTGTTTCCTCGAATCAATCGGTTGTTTTGTTACTTAACAAAAACACCATTCAAAAACAGTTTTCAAACTTTCTCAAAACACCTAAGTGTAAACAAGCAGTTGTTTCGACAAAACAATCGGTTGTTTCAACTTAGTTTGAAAATAATTTTGCTTTGATAAAATTGAGATGCTAATTGCTTTGAGATTTAATCTAAGTGTTGATTACAACATTGAACTACCCTAGAACAAGGCTAAAACCAGCACAATAACAACAAACAAAGCAGAGGCTTCATCATCCTTCAAAGGATTTGGATTCTTCAAAACATTGAACACCACTTGGTTCAACAGTGTGTTTCTTGAGGGGTTCAAGGTCACTACTTTGGTGTGTTGTGTTTTTGTAATTTGGTTTGATTACATAATGGTTTACCCAGTGGTTTCTGGGGACTGGATGTAGCTCTTGACTTAAGAGTGACCTAATATAAACTGTTTGTGTGATTCTTTCTTACTCTGAACTCCTTTAAATTCTGTTTTAAGCTGTTTGATTTTTCAACTGATATAAACAACCGATTGTTTTGAAGAAACAACCGATTGTTTTGAAGAAACAATCAATTGTTTTTCTGTTGCTTTGCTGTATAATTGTTGATGTTCTAAACCAACTTGATTCCTGTTTTGGATTTATACATAGAATTTCATTAAACCTGAAAAAGCTTTCAAAAACCTCCTTTAAACAATTCACCCCGTCTTGTTTAAGGCCATATATTCTAACATACTGTACTTTTGTGTAAATGTGTTTTGTGCAAATCCAGATGGTGTTATGTGATCTATGGTGTGTTGTTTGCCAAAAGAGGTGTGTGTTCTCGAAGGGTTCAAGCTCAGCTCTTTGGTGTGTGGTTTGTAATCAAGGTTATTTGATTGCTTAGTGGAATACCAGTGGTTTCTGGGGACTGGATGTAGCTCTTGGAGAAGAGTGAACTAGTATAAATTTGTTGTGTGATTCTTTCTATCCTTAATCTCATTTAAATCTGTTTTGGTTTGTTTTTATTAACTGTTGATAAAAACAACCGGTTGATTTTCTGGAAACAAAATAAAACATATTTGTTTCTTGGCTAACTTGGTTTCTTTCTCTTTGATTCTTCATTGGCTTTCTCTATACCTTCAATATTTGCGAAAATATTTTACAAACAATTCACCCCCCTGTTTGTTTAAGGCCTACAATTCTAACACCTTTAAACTTATGTGGGTGGAACACCAACCATAAGTTTACGTCTACAATCTAAGAAGGAAAGTCTAGAGATGGGCTTAGTGAGTATATTAGCTACTTGGAACCTAACAGGAAGGTGAAGTAACAATTTTTTTCTATTGAACATAATCTCTAACAAAGTGAATATCTAATTCAAAATGTTTGGAACATGAATGTAGTATAGGATTTGCACTGAGTAGTACAACTCCCAGATTGTCTGAGAACAACTGTGGTTGCTTAGATGGTATATGGAGCTCATGTAGGAGAGATTGTAGCCAGATGACTTTAGTTAGAGCAGCAACTATACTACGATATTTTGCTTAAGTACTATTACGTGAAACAACACGTTGTTTGTGTGATGACCAAACAATGTTATTGAGTCCATAATAAACACAATAATCAATAATAGATTTCCTATCATCAATGTCACTGCCTAGTCAACATCATTGAAAGCACGAACATCTATGGTAGGACTATGTTGAATAAACAAGCCATGAGAACTCGTGCTAGCAAGGTAACGAAGAATGCGTTTCACTGCCTTCCAGTGGTGTTCTTGAGGGTTGTGCATGAATTGGCATACTGTGTTCACTGCATATGACAATTTTGGACGAGTGATGAGAATATATTGTAGTGCTCCCACAACAGACCGAAACATAAAGGGGTCATGCATAGCAGAAGAAACATCTTTCTGTAAATGAAGGTTAGTTGCATGGGTGTGGGTAGCGGTTTGGCAGCTTGCATGCTGGTGCGGTGAAGAAGATCAATGATATATTTTTTCTGCGATAAGTGGAGACCACCATGATGATGGTGCCTAACTTCAACACCGAGAAAGTAATGGAAATGGCTAAGATCCTTGAGAGCAAAGCAAAAGCTGAGTTTGGAGATGAGTTTTTGTATTTCTTATAAGGAGGAAACTGTGATAATAATGTCATTAACGTATATGAAGACGAAAATAGTATATGCAAAAGTGAATTGAACAAACAGAGACGTGTCACTTTTGGTAGAGTGAAAACCGAAGGTTTGTACTTAGCTTTTGGAACCAAGATCTGGGAGCCTGCTTTAAGCCATACAGAGCTTTATGAAGTTTACAAATAAGGTGTGGAGAGTGAGACACAAAACCTGGTGGTTGAGTCATATAGACATACTCTTTAAGATCGCCATTCAAAAACACATTATTCACGTCTATATGATGGATAGGTCATGCGATAGAGACAACATGTGATAACACCAAGCGAATGGTGAAAGGCTTTACAACGGGGTTGTATGTTTCATTATAGTCACAACCTGTTGTTTGATTGAATCCTTTAGCTACAAGACGTGCTTTGTGTCTTTGAAAGGAACCGTCCACATGATACTTGTTTTTAAATATCTTGTTGTATCCAACAGATTTAACACCAACTAGAAGAGGTGTGGGGGACCAAGTGTGATTGTTGAGAAGAACAATGTATTCATCATTCATTGCTTGAAACTAGGAAGGAGAAGATATTGCTTCGTTGACAGATGTATGGACATGAGATTGTAAAGCAGTTTTAGTATTAAAAACTTTTGGTTTGAAAATACCTGCCTTTAATCTTGTGGTCATTGGATGATGATTTACAGTATCATTATTAGTGAACAAAGTTGGCACCAATGGAGAAGGAATAATATGGTGAGTAGACAAAGGAGGGTCAAAAGGAAGATGAAAAAGAGGAGTAGGAATATCAGTAGGTGAGTCAAGCACAATAAGAACATGATTTGAGCAGTTTGATGCAAAAATATTAGTAACATAAGAATGAAATTTATATTCAAGCAAATTATATGGAAACAAATCTTCATGAAAGATAACATGCCAAGATATATACATTTTACCATTGGGTGAGAGACAAATGTAACCCTTGTTTTGAGAGTTGTATCAAAGGAAAAGGCAACATGCAAATTTGAAATTAAATTTATGTTGATTATAAGGTCGAAGTAACAAATAGCAGGGAGTGAATACAATATTAACCTAAAGAATAGTGTCTTGAGAGAGCTTGTGTTTGTGCTGACAAGTTATAAATTATTTTATGACAATTTTATATATTCTATCAATGTTAATGAATTTGTATTTTTTTTAAAATAATTATTTAATTGTATAAAAAGTATTATATAAAATTTGTATAATTAAAATTTATAAAAAATATCTCTTGTTCTCTTTCAATTATTTTTAATGATACATGTAAATTTGTAAATTTACATTTTTAACATTTTAAAAAAAATAAAAATTCTCTCATATGGATGAAACCTTCAATAAACTTTTTCTACATTCTAGATATCTTATCCTAATCAAATTCTCAAATACTCTTTTCCTAATTAAAAAAAAGTAACTTAAAATGATAATAGATAAAAAGTGTTCTCGTCGGTTGATTTAACCGTTGTTGACCTCAAAGATGGGCGGCGACTCCTCCTCTCACGGTGGTTTATGTGCTCACACTTGGTTATTAGAGAACGACTCCGTTGAAACAGAGGGGACTCTATCTGTTGATTGCACTCCGACGATCAAGTCAGTACTGAGCTAAGGAACAATGAATAAGTAAAACAATTTCAGTGTTAGAAACGACGTACATTTACTAGGGATCTTAACTCCCTTTTATAGGCTATTTTTAGGTTAACTTCCCTGTCCCACGAGGACCTTTCCTCAAGTGAAATTAGGGTTACTAGGAAGACATCCTGTTGTGTGTTGCACAATCTTAGCGCAACCGCCGCACAAGACTTTCCTCTTATGGAGTGCAAAATGTTAACAGTATGACCTCCAGGGTACCAACTCATGCACCAGCGCTGCGAGGCCATCTGTTCTATAGGTGCCTTAGTTATTCATGTGCCATGCATGCAGCTTTCCCTGAAAACCCTAGTGCTCATGGGCCTTGACGCCTCCAGGGAATACTTACTTGTGGTAGACCTGAATGTATTATACACATCATATGCACGAACCCTCCTGTGATTTAGGTCTTTCTTATATCTAGGTGTCAGCTCATTACTATTTATGGGACCCCGCTTACGTGACCCATTATCGCGACCAGATCACCAATGTCCAATGTCCGATGTGAGTGTCTGATGGCGATCTCTAATGCCGATGTCTGAGGTTTGTCCAATACAAAAAGAAATAACAATTACATTTTATTTAAAAAATACAATATTTAATAACTTGTCAATTAAAATTAAATAATAGCAGTTATTTTTTTACTAAATAACGAAGTGAAATAGTCAGTAATGTAATAGTAAATCACACTGACATGACTCTGATTTGATTGAAGAACAATATTCGATTGATCTTAAAAGTTGAGAGTCGAAATTTTAACATTTTAAATTTTAATGATGGATTTTATTAACTGGATAAAAGAAAAAAAAATAAAAATTTAGCCCAACTGGCGAATGGCGCATTGGAAGGGAAAGAAAAACTCAAATGTTTGATCGTGCAAAACACATTTCACATTGAAGTAAAGATGGCGCCGAAAAAGAACAAACAGAATGCAAAGGCGCAATCAGGTCCGAGGCTTCAAATTTCGGCCGAAAATGAGAACCGCCTCCGCCGCCTCTTGCTCAACTCAGGCCGCTCAACTCCTGCGGCTGTCAGTGCCACTGCGACGGACGATACTCTAACCAAGGCCCAAAAGGCAAAGAAGCTCAAAGCCGTTTACGATAAACTTTCTTGCGAAGGTTTCACCAACCATCAAATTGAGCTCGCTCTCTCTGCTCTCAGGGTACGATGCTTCCAATCCATCTTGAGCATGGAACTATGGAATTTCAATTTTTTTTCGACATTAAAATTCATTCTCTGTTTCATTGTAATTTATAGGAAGCTGCTACGTTTGAATTAGCTCTTGATTGGTTATGTTTGAATTTGCCGGGAAATGAACTTCCGCTCAAGTTTTCTACTGGAACATCCAATTATAACGAAGGTGTATTAGTAATCCCTTTTATTATATAAATAATAATAATATTCTTGAGTTCATCCACTTTTTGGACTTTTGGTCGGTGATCATATAACTGTTATGCCTTGTTAGGGGGTTCTGTTGGTGTTATATCAAATCAACCGAACAATTCAACTCCGGCCGTGGATTCATCTATTAGAACTAATGAAGATGCTCCAGAATCATCAGTTTTAATCAAGAGACAGTGGGATGATGATACTTTAGATTCTTGTCTACCATCTCAGGCAGATTGGATCAGACAATACGTGGAGCTACAGGAAGAGGTAATTTGAGTCCGTACATCACTGCCTATGAATGCTTCTTGTAGGTTGTGCTTGAATGTATTAGGTTTTTCGTGTAAATGATAATGGTCTTCCAAGCATAACCTAAAATAGGAATTTGAAATTAATTAATCTGAGAGCCTTAATAATGTGGTATTTGCAGGATGAATCTGATACTTGGGAAGATGACATTTTTATTGGAAATAGAGCCACAAAAAAGGTATTTCTCTCTTTCTTGAAGATTAACAATGCCTAAACATTTTGGATGTTGATCCCAAGCTCAACCCCATCTATTTCCATTGTTTAGTATCCCCTCTGGTCCTTTTTATAATAGAAATACTGAGTGTATTATTTTTGGTCCTAATTACTAGAAAAGTAGACCCATTTGTCTGATGTTTTATTTGGTAAATTCCTTTTATACTCTTATTTTGTGGTGGATTCTATCTTAGCGAGACAGTTACTCATTCTCTCTGCAAGTTGATTTGTTCATCCTTAATGACAATTATTGGAGTAGTTTTTGGCACGAGGAACACCAAATGGACACTTGGTCATGTTGCTTAACAATATAAGCCACAATCATTGGTGGGAAAAAAAGGAGACTTGGAATTAAGAATGATTAACTTAGAACACATTTGGATAAACTTCTCCATAAAGTTGAAATTAGTTTATGTACAAGATGAATATAAAAATTGGGAAAGTTTATACAAGAGAAGTTTAGCAAATTAGCTTGTGCATAAACTAATTTTAACTTACGGAGAAATTAATACTTTTTCTTTTATTTTTCTCTCCTAGAAGTCCTTAATGGAGAAGTTTGTCCAAGCGTACCCTTAGTTTCATTACCTATATATTCCATCCTTTAAATATTTTAGTTCTAAAGGTATTTGTTGCAACTTGCATATCCCATGTTTGTAGACTAAATTATAATATATAAGTAGGGTGTAATCCTCACCTTACAAACCGACGGTTTTTTAAGGTTGAGTTATGCATAAACCCACTCACTAAGATGGTATCAAAGCCATTCAGAGCCTATCATAGTCAAGTTCATTGGGCCATTGTGCCACCCACTATTGGGCTCCTGTTAGGCTACCCACAAAGATCTAATTCCCCACACTTGAGGTGTTCATTCCTCAACGTGAGGGAGTGTGTTAGAGATCCCACATCAACTATGAATATTATAATATATAAGTGGAGTGTAATCCTTACCTTGCAAGTAAAATTTACGAGATTAAGTTAGGCGTAAAATCACTTACCATTAATTTTTTAAAATCCTTAATGTCTTGATAATGTGTGGGCTCAACTCATCCAATATAACAAAATTAACCAAATCATAACTAAGACAAGAGAAGGCAAATATGAAACTTTCCACTCAAACAAAAAAAGATGACGACCTTCAATCTCCCTTCTTCCTAAAGGAGCATCCCTATGTTAGCCTTGCTTGTCCACCAGTTGGCTAGCACAAGACAGTCTTACAGTTCCCACATACAACAACAATTTGAGAGTGGCTAAACACAGTCGTTATGTTAAAGCAACCTGGCACTTAACATCCACGAAGAAAGAGTTTGGGGACTGAACAAGACACTTGAGTTTGTGTTTGTTCTTCTCAATCTTAGCAAGAGGATTTGGCAAATCACTATCATTTTGAAGAACCATATTGGTAAAAGAATTTGGAGGAGCTAAAAAGAGTTTGATTTATGATATTTTTAATTAAAATTAATTGATTTAAGGCTTAATTATGTTTTAAGTACCTTATAAATTTGAGTATTTTCAATTAACTCTATACCAATTTTTTTTTGTTTATTGAGTGCTCAATATTTTTTATTTTCGTTTAAGTATTCTGTCATTTGATTTTTCCGTCAAGGAGACATAGTCATTACTTCTTTCTTCTTGTCTCCAACTTGCATATCAACACGCGCCTCCCTTTCCAATCTCCTCCAACTTGTTAGTGAACTTGCTCTTGAGAGGGAATTAACAGGTTGATCGGTGAGTTGGAGGTGATTGGAAAAGGAAGGAGCAAATTGATTGATGAGTTGGAGACGAGAAGATAAAAGTAATGGTCACGCCATCCTGTAGGCGCCAAAAATCAAATTGCAGGGTACTTATGAAAATAAAAAAATACTTAGAGCATTCAATAGAACAAATTTTTTTAATAGGGACTCAATTTCAAATTTCAAATTTATCAGATACTTAAAACTTAATTAAGTTGTAAGCCTTGATTTAAATGTTTTTCGTTGGTACTAATGAGTTAGTTGTTTGTTTCTTAAAAAAAAAGAGATAAGAGGGAGTATAACTTTTGGTTAGGTATTACAAATTCTAGTTTACACCCATAGTTATAGGTATTCAATAGTCATTTTTTTTTTCGTTTTTACATCATGTTTTGGTTATAGTTGATTCTTGCTTTAATTTCTTATCAATCTAGTAGTTGTTTTTTATTAAATGCATGATAATTTCTACAATAAACGGTTAGGTTCATTGGCTTTTCCTATATGCCATTTTTAATGACATTGAATTGATGGAGCTTCTTACTTTAAGTGGTTATTCACTTAGACAGTAAATTTTTCTGGGTAGTATGATATGCTGATAATCTTATAGGTCTCCATCTTCATTAGAGGATGGAAAGTTCAATATCTTCATATTGTTTGGTTCCTATTAACTGTGGAATTATGTTGTAACATTGTTTATTGCGAAGTTAAGGAGCTTAACCTCTGATTACGAGCTAACCTCTGTCTCTTGTCTCGTTAGCCCTGTGAACCTAGGCCTTATGATGTGATTGCGAAGGAGTATCTTGCTGCAAGATTAGAGGCTACAAAAGCCAAAGAAAAAGGGGAAAAAAAACGCCAGGAGCAGGCAGGCCATATCATCCGTAAACTGAAGCAAGAGTTGGATGCTCTAGGTTAGTTTGATTTCATTTTCTATTTCAATATTTTTTTTGTGAACTGTAATTGTCTCATTTGATTGTTTAATACATTGATCAGGATTATCAGTTGACAATTTGTCCTTAGAACATGAGCATGAAATCAGTTGTAACTTCAAATCTGAGAGAGCATCCACAGGTCATGAGCCTGTTGATTGCTTTAAAGAAAAAACTCCATGTGATATCAAAGGATTGGCTTCTGACGAAACAAAAGTTGATGCAAGTGATCCTGAGAACCATAGCATGGTGGAGCATCTTGTTAAGTCTGGTTCACCACTTGTACCTGTGGAAAAAAATTCAGCTCAAGGGGAGGTTGGAGATGTTGAGCTTGGTGGTTTCTTCTTGGAAGATGATTCATCTAGTGAAATATTACCTCCTGATATTTTGAAAGTACAGAAACAAGAAGAAATTAGAAGACTATCTGAGAAAAATTTGGATAAACTAGAAGGCATTTGGAAGAAGGTAATTTTTAGGCTCTGCATTTGATGTTTCTTGATGAATGGAGTTTAATGCTGTTTGTGTTTTCCGGTTGCTCTCAAAAGTTTGAGGAAATGCAATAATTGTGTATAGGTAGAGAGAGGGAGGGGGAAAATTCACGCATGGATATTTGTTTCAAATAAAGTTAATATATCAATCAAGGTGGATGGGATATTTTCATTGATTTTCATGCTATATACCTTTATGCATATAGTTTTTCGATTTTTGAAACCAGTAAAATGCCATAAGAACTTACATATAAATTTAAAACTCTTGATTTGGGATACGATTAGATATTTGGCTTTTGGTGAAAATCAAAATGTGATTTCACTGACATTTATGATTAGGAACTCTGCAGGTTTGCTCCACTGATTTTCTCTTTTGCTTAGGAAGATTCCTTAATCTTACCTTCCTTTCCTTGTAATCTTTTTCCTCTTCAGCTTAGTGAATTCTCCTTCATAAAATAGTGATTTTGAAATAACTATGTTGTTTCTTAGAATTAGGTGGTCAACATTTTTTGTGTTTGTTCTTGCTATGATCTGACAGTAGTTATTTCCTGCATGTTATAATTTTCATACTGTTAGGGGGACCCTCAAAAGATTCCAAAGGCTGTCCTTCATCAACTATGCCAGAAATCAGGGTGGGAGGCTCCAAAGTTCGATAAAATTGTTGGTAGAGGAAAGAGTTTCTCTTATACTGTAAGTATATTGCGTAAAGCCAGTGGGAGGGGCAAAAATCGAAAAGCTGGGGGATTGGTCACACTTCAGTTGCCTGATCAAAATGAAACTGTTGAATCTGCTGAGGTGAGTCATCAAAATCAAAATGAAGTTGCCTTAAGCTTGTCATCTCCATGCTTCTGTAGATATAGAAGGTTTTTTTGGGTACTTGAGAGGGATCAGAACTTATTTTGTTAGGCAACTTTTTCTTTTTTGTTTTTTTCTGGCATGAAATATAGGTTGTCTGTAGGTAAAATTTCAGAAGGTCAAGTAGATTGAACTCTATACTCTAAACTCTCTCTCTCTCTCTCTCTCTATATATATATATATGTATTAATAGAAAACAGTATAAAAAATAGAAGAAAGAGAAATATATATTGATGATTTCTGTGGACTGAGAATGAGTTCTTTTTTCAAGGTAATTTCTGGAACTGTCAAGGAATTGAAATGACAATGTAACAGAGCAACATTTCTCGCAAAATGATGAAACAGAGAAGAAGAAATTTCCCAAGTCTGAGAGACCACTTTCCTAATCAGTTAAAACCTCCCATTTTCATTCCCCCATTTTGATTACCCTCACTGCCTAATAATGCTTTCTTGCATGATTCCTGAATAGGTCCTGCAATTCCCCTATATCACATGTCCATTCTGTTATGTTTTTCATTCTGTTGTCCCTTCCCTCTAATTCAGTTGCTACCTGTCCCTCTCCACCTTCACCCAAGAATCTAGAGGGTCCTGAAGCCCATTTATTTCCTTCACCCCTTCCTCTTTTTTCCTTACCTTCTATAGACATGTAAATTGTGCCTATTGTGTGTGTGGAAAGGGGAGGATGGGGGAAGATCATGATGTTTTGTTTGATATAAGCAGAATAGTCAAGTGCAACATGGAAGTGGATGCGCCCCAAACAGGTTATAGTGGGAGGGTGGGTGGGAGATATGTTGATCCTTAAGTAGATTTACATAACATAATGTATATAATATATTTTGTTAAACTAAGAAAGAAAATTTCCTAATGTGCTTGAGTGTTTTCTCTATCGGGTAATTGATTGATTTATAATAAAAAAAGAATGATTACAAAATCATAAATAACTATTGGGTAATTGATTGCCATCCTTACTTCAAACCTTTTTTCCTTGTAGGGAATTATTCATTAAACTTCATTTGTTAACACACTATAACAAAATAGTGTTGCTGAATGCAAATTTTGTCAACTAGTTGAGACAAATCACACCCTTTCTACGTCACTATCAAATTCCATTTCACTTCTAGAGTGACACACCTCCCACAATCTATTATTTAATCAATTGGGTGTTTGTTTCTTCTAAATAATAAGACTTTGTACTATATCTTGTACTGTATATTTAATAGTAATTATTCTTATGGTATTTAGTGGCTCATATTCCATGTCCATAGTCTAGTTCAAACAAAATACTTAGTACTAGTTAAATGGTTCTTGGGCATTGAGGTTGTTATATCCTGTTTGGGCCCTTCCATTTCCCAGAGAAAGTATGTCTAGATATAACAACCTATACTGAGCTTGTATCTTAACACCTCTTTATAGGGTGTGATTTGGGTGTTGCTCATGCTTGTTAAAAAAGAAATTTTTTAATTGGAGGACCAAAAGAAACATTGCCCCAACTTGGAGGACTAAAAACATATATAAGCATTTAATAAATTTTCAAAAAACCATGTGACTCAATTAAATCCACGTGGCAAACGCTAAGTAAACCAGCGTTTGCCACATCATCAACATCATGAACATTGTCTAATCTTAGGACTAAAAATTGCATTTCGCAAAAGGAAGTGAAATTTTTTAACTAGAGGACCAAAAGAAAGTGCTCCAATTTGGTGGACTAAAACATATTTAAGACATAAAATTATATGTTAACAAATTCTTGTTATCTTTCCTTACATTGTTTGCAAATCTTTACCTGATTTCAGGATGCACAGAATAAAGTGGCAGCATATGCATTGTACAAACTGTTTCCTGAGATCCCAGTTCATCTCACAATTTCAGAACCTTATGCATTTCTTATTCTGAAGTGGATGGAAGGTTGCTTTTTTTTATCTAATCAATTTTTTGTTTGTAAATAATTAGTTGTATACATTTTATTGCTTGAAAACTTTAATTTTTATCAATCTCTAATATAAGTATTATCAAGCTATTGGTGTTAGGTATTTAACCATATATACGAAGTTTTGTATAGAAGATATGACATTTCATAACTTACAGGGGAATCATCAAGCAATCTAGAAGACAGTGAGAAAGATCATAGATCAGGTTTTGTGGATTCGTTATTAAAGGATAATAGTTCTGGTGCAACTGCATGTTTTGATGTTACAGATTATAAGTCTCCCCAAAACTTTGATGAACTCTATGAAAATAAATGTTCAACCATTGCCCATCATCAACAATTTGCTCAAAGTAGGTTCATCCATGTCTTATTTAATATAATTTTGAATTTTATTCCCATTCTTTTCTGTTTATACCATGTTTCCTGTTTTCTGAAGTTTAAATAGGAAAAAAGTGAAAACAAAGAATGATAAAAGAAAATTAAAAAAAGTTGTCACTCTTTGCTTTATATTTTTGAAAACTTGAAAGAAAGTGCATGCAGAAATAATTTTCTTAAACCAAATGGCTCTTTAAGATTTTGAAATACATTTATTTCTTTGGCTGCCTTTATGTTTAAATTCTTTCTGTTGTGATTTGCAACCATTTATTAGTGTTTTAGTACTTTGTAAAAGAAAGCCTTTGGGAAATATGCTCACTATTAGGAAGGGTATTGTAGAAGGAACTTTATTAGTGCTTTGATGGAGTATATTATCTGTTAATGATCCTTTAAATCCTGACGGTTTTTATTCTGAACTAGCTTTTATAATCTTAAGATGTTAGATGGGGCACAGTAGACAGGTCAATGTGAATTGTGGTTCATGAGTCAAGATGCTTTAGCCTGACTAACAGTTGGCGGGGTTGGTCAAAAGTTGGCTCATTTTTTTCATGTTAAAATGAGTTGGCTCCCTTAATCCATGGGTCAAAGTAGGTTGAAGTTTGGTTGACCCACTTAACCCACTTTTCTTTTTTTCATAAAATTGGGGTTATAAAGTTTGGAACGGTAATATTTGCATCATTATAATGGTTTTTTATTCTTTTTCCTGTTTTCCTCACTAGTTTTCCTTCTTTTTTTTTGTATGTTTTAGGAGAACCAACCAACTTTTAGGAGAAAGAGAGATAGGAGTAAAGAGAAGAAAAGAAAAGTATGTGAGGATTGAGAAAATTTAAATCTAATTCATGAAAACTGTGATTACAACAGATAGCTATATCTAGTTCTAAGTGTGATACAATTCTGAGTCAGCACTGTAACCACCTGTAGCTAACTTGTAATCTGTAACTAACTAAAATAGAAAAGCTAAACAGAATGTAATGTAATTATGTAACTACATTGAAATGAAAGAAAATGTAAAATATGCATTAATCTGAATACACAGCTTATACAATATCTCTAATACAAACCTATGGTAGGTTGAACCAGGTTATGTTTTTTTTCTAGCTCATTAGAAAGGTGAACCAGGTTGGGTTGACTCTCCTTTTCGCATCCTGTGGTGAGCCAACATAAGTGAGTTAGGTTGAGTTACTATGACAACTCTAGGACATGCGCATGATTTTTTATATTATTTATTTAACATGTTCCTATCTCTAGCTGCTTGGGCTTAAATATTGGATAAAAAACAGACTTATCTATCTTGTGCATGTTGGAAATAGGAGCTGTTGTAAATTCAATTCTGAAAGAAAACCACCTTTATTAATACTTGACATCACATATTAACTTAATGGGGGAAAATTATTATGATGAAAATGCCCTTTCTAAAAGAAATCTAACACTGTTTTCTTCAAAAAAGGTGATGAATGGCACTTGATTAATTCTCGTAAAGCATCCACATCCTTGAATCCTAAATGCTAATTTGGGGTTGTTTGATTTTAATACCATCACCATGATATATGATTGTCATAGTAACTACATGTAAAAGCTGCCTAGCCATTTTTGGCAACGTGCATTACATTGGTTGGTAAATTGTATGGTTTGGCTAAATACATCAACTTTAGTTGAAAGATCATTACAAACCCAATACTCAATAATGTCATCTGATTTTGTATAGTAATTAAATAGTGTTTAGTATAACAAATAGAATATGTTTAGAAAAGGTATAGATGTGCTGATAGGTTAGCTACTTTTGGTCTTTTGATATGTTTACTTGGTGGGAGCATATGCCTACTATTGTGAGTCATGAGTTTGTTAGATATAGACTCAGTCTATCTAACTTTAAGTTTTCATAGTGGGTTTGGTTTGGTCCGCCCACTATCATGTATTTTGTTTTTTTTTTTATTTCTTTTCATAGACTTCTTGGTGTGCTGCAAATGGTTGATACAGGTTGAGATACTGACTTCGTATAATGATGGTTTTGCACACCTTTAATGAAAAATGATTTGTTGATAAAGTCCTAGTGGTTAATGCTTATTTTTTTCCTTATACATGTAATTGTTTCTTTTTTAGTTTCTCCTTCATGAAATTAGTGTTCCATTGTATAGGAGAAACCTATATCAAGGAAATGGAGAGTGGTGATTTGAGACAGGAGCAATATATTAAAATGAGAACACCAAGATACCAGGTTTGAGCATATTTTTGTATTTTGACTTTTGGCTTTGTCACTTTTTGGAAGCTGTATAGCATTATTGTAAAGAGTATATTATTAGGATAAACATATCCTTAATACGTCAATAATAATTAGGAAAAAATATCTTTTGGATTTTCGTATTCATTTTAACATATTTTTGTTTCCTTATTTAAGAAAAATTTATTGTTACAAACATAGATGACAAGAATCTAATTGGTGTGTGATAGTTATTATTAAAATAATTTTTTATTTTCTTTCAAAGTTAAAGTTAGTATCAGAACTCACAATTTTGGGAGTTTTGTTTCCATTGCCACATTAAACGTCGCTACTACCACTGTTGACCACCATTGTCGAGGTCAATGGTGGCCAAAATAGTTTGCCCCACTTTGATGATCACAACACAAACAATTGCGTTATCAATGCAGTTGCCACAATATTAGTGATGTACATATTCAATTATTCAACTGGATGGTGGGTGTTGACTTTTTTGTTTTCTATTATGGTTGTGTAAGCTATTTAGAGTATATATACTCTGCTTGTGTAGTCTTTATGTACAAGTGAAATAATATTTAGGTCTTTTGTTAATTTTTTTTCTTCTGTTTTTTCTTCATATCAAAATTTTGATATGGTATTAGAGCCTATCCTAGCCAGGTTTGTTGGGCTTATTGTGCCACATGCTTTCGGGTTGCTATTGTTTCACCCACAAATATCTAGTCTCACACTTGAGATGTAGATGTCTCTTTGTGAGGGGGTGTGTTAGAGATCTCACATTGAGTAGAGATAAGGCTAATTTACAGTATATAAGTGGAGGCAATCCTCACCTTACAAGCCAACTTTGTAAGGATGAGTTAGGCTTAAACTCACTTCCTAATATGGTATCAAGAGCCAAATATTGGTCTGCAATGGTTAGTTCAAGCTCGCTCCCATCTGCTTCCTTGTTTTTTCCCAATTCTATAGCTGAAAAACTTTATGATGCCAATTATTTCCATAAAAAACAAGTTGAACCCGTTATAAGTCACATAAACTTCATAGATTTGTTGTAAATTCTGTGATTCCTCCATGTTTCCTTTTTGACGATGATCGTGCCTTTGGAACAATTAATCCAGCTATGAAGAATGGGAAGTCCAAGATCAAATCTTGCTTTCTTGGCTTCTATCAACTCTCTCAAAGTCTCTTTTGTCTCGTGTTCTTGGAGTTGTTCACTCTTATCAGGTGTGGGAACATATTCATGATTTCTTCTTTCCCTAAACCAAGGTGTGTTCTAGATAGCTTTGCAATGATCTTTTTGCCCACTAACAAGACTATGCGTGAATTCTTGGGACAAAGTAAGTCCATTGCAGTTGAACTTGCTGGAATCGGATGTCCTGTCAAGCATGATGAATATGTTGATGCTATTCTTGATGGTCTTCTACAAGAATATGCTTTAGTTATTTTTGTTATTGAAAGCAAATTTGAAACACCTCCTATCATAGAAGTTGAGGCTCTTCATCTTGCCCATGAATCCCACTTAGAGGAAATTTTCCCCTCCTTCGATAAACTACTCAGTCCTATGAAAATCCAACCTCTTCAAGCTTGCAAGTTCGCAACAATTTTTGTGGAAAATTTAGCCACTCTTCCTTTTTTGATTGTGGTGCTCGAAGCCACGGTGGTTGTGGTCGATAATTGGACAACGTTCAATGTTGATTTGTCTTTAATATGGACACACTTTTAGTATTTGTTACTATCATGCTGATTCATCGTATCAACCTCCTGAATTTGTTGTCCTATATGACCTTACTATGAATCAACCTCTGCAGTTTTCTACTAGTAAGTCTAACCCACCTTCTAAATCAAACATCTGGTCAATCCTACTTGTCTTTGTAACAACTCGAAATTACCCAAGTGCTATGATAACTAATTCATCAGCCCAAGAAATGGTAATTCCAATTGGATACTCAATTTAGGAGCCTCTTTTCATGTGGCAGGCAAATCACAAAATATTCAATAGTTTAATCACTTTGAAGGGCCTGATGAAATTTATATTGGTAATGGTGAAGGTCTTAAAGTTCATGGTTTTGTTCTTCTTGTCTCAAAAACCCTACAAATCCTAATTTCTCACTTTACTTACACAATTTATTGAATGTCCCTTCAATTACCAAAAAACTTACTTAGTGTCAGTAAATTTGCTCTTGATTATGTTGTTAATTTTTAGTTTTTTCCTTACTATTGTAATGTTAAATCATAGGCAACCAAAGAAGTCCTTCTTCGAGGCACCGTTGGAATTGATGGTCTATACTCCTTCCCTAATCTCAAGATTCAGGATTGTTCATCTCAAGCTATGTCAAAGATTTCTTAATTTTACCGTACTACCTCCAGTTCAGTTGTTACATCCGATTTTGTTGTAACAAATATATTCGAATCTAGCAATTTGTGGCATGCTAGATTTGGTCATCTAGATGCTAATGTGTTGAAACATGTTATGACTCATTGTAAAATAAATCCATCTAATAAAAATGTGGATTTTTGTTCATCTTGTTGTGTTGGAAAATCTCATGGAGTACCTTGCTCTTTGTCTGAGACTGTGTATAATTCATCTTTTGAGTTGTTTTTAGTGATCTTTGGGGGTCTTCATATATTCTATCTAACAATGTATATTTGTACTGTGTCCTTCGTTGATGCTTTTTCAAGATTTAATTGGTTGTATCCTCTAAAACTTTAATATGAAGCTTTTACTGTTTTTTAGAATTGTAAGTCCATGGTTGAACTTTTTAGTTTGATACCAATATTAAAAGTGTACAAACTAATTTGGGAGTTAATTCCGGTCCTTTAAAGTGGATTTTAAGGCGTACCCAACCTCATAAAACTGACTTGTAAGGTGATATTTGCAACCATTTATTTACTATAATTTGGCCATATCTTTAGTTAATGTGAGATCTGGACATCTCGAGTAGGGGACTAGATGCTTGATGGTCTAGTAGACGTTTGATAATGTGTGATACGATAGTCCTAACAAACCTTGCTAGAATAAGCTTTGATACCATTTTAGAAAGTGAACTTTAAACCTAAAGTTGAAAGATATAGATGGAATGTATTTCTGATCTTTCTTACAAATGTGAGTACAGTCTCTATTTATAGACTGTTTTACAACTTAATTAAAGAAAGAAATAATAGGTAATGAAAGCCAGAAATAATGAGTGTTTAAAGATGTACAAATAAAATAAAATAAAATAAAATCACTAACAAATCTGTCCTAATAAATATAGAATGGAATTTGCACTTAATTATAGCATAATTCTCCTGACTATACAACACTCCCCCTCAAGTTGGTAAATGTATATCTATCATTCCTAGCTTGCAAGTAAGATCTTCAAATTGTTTTGTGGGAAGTCCCTTAGTAAACATATCTGCCAATTGAAGTCTTAAAGGGATGTACTCAATGGCTATAAGACCATCATCCAACTTCTCCTTATTAAAGTGTCGGTCTATCTCTACGTGCTTTGTTCGATCATGTTGAACTGGATTGTGTGCAATATTGATAGCAAACTTATTATCACACGCCAAGCCCATAGGAGCTTCATATTTTAAAATTAGGTCATCAAGTATGATCTTCATCCATAATAGTTCACACACCCCTTGAGCCATGACTCTAAATTCTGCCTTTGCACTTGATCTTGCAACTACATTTTGCTTCTTGCTCCTCCATGTCACCAGATTTCCACCCAAGAACATGCAGTAGCCTGTGGTGGATCTCCTATCAACAATCGATCCTGCATAGTCAACATCAGTATATACTTTCATGGATAAGTTTTCCCCCTTTTTGAATAGTAATCCTTTTTTTGGAGAGGCTTTTAAGTACTGAATAATTCTATCTACTGCTTGCAAGTGTCTTTCTCTTGGATCATTCATAAATTGACTAACCACACTAACTGCATAGGCTATGTTTGGCCTAGTGTGTGATAGATAAATGAGTTTTCCCACAAGTCTTTGATATTGTGTCTTCTCCACTTTTGGGTTTTCCTTATCATTCCCAATCCTATGATTTTGCTCTATTGGCACTCCAGTGGTCTTACAACCCAACTTACCTGTCTCTTTGAGAAGATCAAGGATGTATTTCCTTTGAGAAATAAAGATGCCTTGTCTTGAGTAAGCAACCTCTATCCCAAGGAAGTACTTCAGCTTCCCAAGATCTTTCATCTCAAATTGAGCAGCTAGTCTCTCCCTCAAATTTTGTTTTTCAATCTCATCATCACCTGTAATAAAGTTGAAAGAAATAGATGGAATGTATTTCTGATATGTCTTACAAATGTGATTACAGTCTTCTATTTATAGACTGTTTTACAACCTAATTAAGGAAAGAAATAATAGGTAATGAAAGCAAAAAATAATGGGTGTTTAAAGCTGTACAAATCAAATAAAATCAAATCACTAACAAATCTGTCCTAATAAATATAGAATGGAATTTGCACTTAATTACAACATAATTCTCCTGATTATGCAACACCTAACATAACCTTATAAAACTGAGTTGTAAGGTATGGTTTATATCCGTTTATATACTATAATTTGGTTATATCTTTAGTCGATGTGGAATATATTCAATACTATTGGCCTTATGTCTCAGTGTGCTTGGATCCTTGATTCAGAAGCATCTAATCACATGACTACCTTTCTCATGCTCTTCAATTCCCAAACATGGCTTCATCATAAAAGACTTGGGCATTCCTCTTTGAACATAATTAAATACTTGTTCCCTTATTTGTTTACTGAAGAGTTTGTTTGGTCTTTCAAATGTGATATTTGTTGTGAAAAACATCATTATGCATCTTAACCCATGATGGTATTGTTCATGAACTAACATGCGTTAGCACTTTACAACAAAATGGGGTTACAAAAAGGAAGAATCGTCATCTTCTAGAAGTAGTTAGAACTTAGAGCCCTCCTTTTTCAAATGTTTGTGCCCAAAACCTACTAGAAATAAGTTATGTTAACTGTCACATACCTCATCAAATAGTTACCCACTTGTGACTTAAATTATGTTATTCTTATTGGGTTTTTGTTGTTTTTTGTTCCCTTTACCCCCTTAGTGTCGAGTCTTTGGATGTGCTGGTTTTGTTCACTTTCATAATCCTAATAACAGGAAATTAGATCCTAAAGCTTATAAATGTGTATTTTATCCTCCAATAAAAGTGGATGCTAAGTTTATCATTCCAAGAATTTTTGTCTTTATCATCATGGGTGTAATCTTTCATGAACAAAATCCCTTTTTGTTAATCTTCCGCTTTATGGGAAGAAAACACTTGAATTTTCAATACTTGAGAAAATGATATATTGGGAGCTGGAAAGAGGTTGCTCTTTGGTGGTTATATACCTATATACATAAGTTTTGTCATACAATAGTGACAAAGCAAAGAGTAAAAGACAAGTAATCCTAGGTGCAAATAAGTATTACCTGTTGCATAATCAGGAGAATTATGCTCTAATTAAGTGCCTATTCCATTTTATATTTATTAGGACAGATTTGTTAGTGATTTGATTTGATTTGATTTGTACAGCTTTAAACAACCATTATAATTGTCTTTCATTACCTATTATTTTTTTCCTTAATTAGGTTGTAAAACAGTCTATAAATAGAGACTGTAATCACATTTGTAATACACATCAGAAATACATTCCATCTATTTCTTTCTATTCCTTTCAACTTGGTATCAGAGCCATTTCGAGCCTATCCTAGCGAGTGTTTGTGTTGGGCCTATCGTGCCACCCGCTATCGGGCCGCTATCGGGCCGCTATCGGACCACCCATAATATATAGTCCCACGCACGAGTTGGCAGTCTCGGCGTGAGGGGGTGTGTTGGAGATCCCACATCGACTAGAGATTAGAGCCTTTCATTGTATATAAGTGGGTGCAAACCTCATCCCCATGAGTCGGTTTTATGGAGTTGAGTTAGGCTTAAAGTCCACTTCGTAATACTACCAAAAAAACAACTTTTGAATAAAGCTTATTTAGCCTACTCTGTACCTATTCTAACACGCCCCCTCCAAATCAGGGCTTGTTGCTACTCAGGATAATCAAGTACTTTTGTCACAGTTTTAGGAATAGTAATAGAAGATATAGAGGAAATAGAAAAGAAGTACGAAGGACACAACATGTACTAGCTAAGAAAAATTGTAAATAGGATGTGGATTACGGGTAGAGTGAGTACTTTTTCGGATAACATTGCACCAACTCAAGTCATCATTATCAGGAGCCATGAATATTGAGTAATGACTGAGAATGACTTGATAAAGGACTCACATTGGAGCATTGGAGTAGTTGATAGGTGATAAGAGGTGGTAGTGATGGTTTGGGTGGATTTTGTATGGCATTTTAGATATCAAGAACAAGACGAGCAACATACTCAACCAATGGTGCCATAAGGGCATGGTTAACATAACCAATATCCTTTACAACAATCCAATCAGTATTACCAAAGGTGCTAATATACAATGGCTAATGTGGTATAGTAAAAGAGATGCATAGACCACAATGTAGAGTACCTTTAAGATATATTGGGATGCATTTAACAACAACTCAATGAGATTTCGTAGGAGCAGACTCAAAATGACACACTTCGTAAACAAATGAACATATATCTCATCTAGTAATAGTAATATACTGAAGAGCGCAACAATAGACCTATAAAAAGATGGGTCAAGAAGAAAATCAGCACCCTGTGTTGATAGTTTAGAACCAGAAACCATAGGAGAAGATATAGGATTAGGTTCAAGCATATTTTTTTTTGGCAAGAATATCTTTTATATGTTTTGTTTGTGGCATAGCTAGAGCCGTTGGACTGTGGTGGACTTCAATGTCAAGAGAATGATCCAAGGAATGCATCTGTTTGAGAGAAAAGAAACAGTCAAGTTTATTAATAAGATGCAAAACAAGAGATATAGAGTTTCCCATTATAATGATATCAACATATAGACAAGTAAGTACATAATACGTTTTTTATGAAATAAATAAATAGAGATGGATCACAATTTATTGTGTTTAAAACCAAAGTCTAGTAAGGTAGTTTCGAGTCTCTTAAACCTAAACCAAGCTCGCGGAGCTTGCTTTTAAGACCATAAATGGCTTTCTGAAGCCTGAAAACTTGAGAAGTGGAATTTATATTTGAGCTCTAGCAACAACAAAATTCAGTTTATTGAAAAGGGGAAATTTGGTCAATATTGTTGTGTTGAATCTGCTGATCAAGAAGATGGGTAGAAGTAGTAGATGAAACTTGAACAATAATAAGAGAATTTTGATTATTTTTTTGTATTTTTATACAGCCAATTCTTATGCAATAATAAAACCCTCAACTTCCTCAATAGTAATAACATCAGATTCGCTATTAACAAGAGTTATAACAATATCATATTCTTGGGGAAGACCTTCAAGAATCAAATCCAAATATTCTTTTAACGCAACTGGTTCTCTAACTGAACGAAGACAATCAATAAGAGACTTAATATGAGAAAGAAGCCTAATAAGCATGCAATTATCTAAAGAAGAATGATGTAACTCAAAGCGGAAGTATCTAGCCTTTCTCCTAGTCTTATGAAGAAAATAGGCATGCATTTTGTCCCAAACTTCATATGAACTAGCACAGCCAAGAATACATGATAAGATAAAACTGGAAAGGGAAGACCTAAGTCACACAATAAGCATACCAACTATTTTTTCCCAAGAAAGAGACGTTGGGTTAACATGTTTAACATCACAATATTCTTTGCAAGAAACTGCGATGATTCTTAAGGAGAAAGTGCAAACTGTCACTAACAATGCTCCTTAATGACAGGTTCAACCTGTTGATGCCACATCCAAAGTTTTTTTTTTTATCTTCAAGCTTCTCTGTAATTTGATTGGAGAATGTGACAGGTACATTGGTAGGAACAAATGAACAAGAGTTTTCTTGAGGAGGAGGGTTTCGATTGGAGGTGGATTAGTAGAGGTTAAGGGTGGAACAGCTATTGAATTTGTTGTAATGACCGGAAGTTTGTTAGATCTAGAGCTCTAAAAGAATGACTCTGTAACTTCTTTTTTTGTAATCACAAGTTAATTAATAAAATCATTCAATTCATTTTGTTTGTAAATACTTTGAAATCCTACTTTGCTTCTTAGAGCTAATCAAAGTCATAGCAATGACAATCGATCCTAATTCTTCTACCCAAAAGTCTTTAATTTGTTCATCCATGTACCCAAAACCTAAATTCTTTCTCTCTGTTTCTCTCTCTCACTGGTTAGTTATCTCCTTTGGTTAGCATGGCAAGAACTGATGTCTTGATTGCTTATTCATATAGGCTAAGGCTATGCTTTAGCAAGAAGAAACTTTGAAAAATTTAAGCTTTTAGCTAAAGGTACAAGATTGGTTTTATTTGTTTTCCCAACTTGTCATGCAATATTCTAGTATACAATGCATCTTTCAAATTTTCCTTGTGCAAAAGCCCAATATAATATGGGAATTGGGATCACAAGGATTGATGCAATTTCAAGAATCAAATACTTGAAGCTCAGGCTATGATGTGGAAGCTTATAAAAGGTTCTATATGTATTAATGTATAATATGTGTAGTAAATGATAGCCAAAAAATATTTCGTAAGATTTTCAGAACAATTGACTTATTCTATACGGAAATGGAAAATTAATCAATTCTGAGCTGGATAATTTATCTACTTCAGGATATGCTGAATCTCAGAGCTACTCTTCCTATTGCAGCTCGGAAGGGTGACATATTGCAATTGATGAAGGAACATGATGTACTTGTTGTTTGCGGAGAAACAGGCTCAGGAAAAACAACTCAGGTAACACATCAACTACAATTTGTGATATTTTTCATCCTGTATTTTCTAAAATTCTTGTTTTCTGTCATTTGTCAGTGCATGCACAGTTTCCTTTCTGACTGCCATTTAATGTAGGTTCCACAATTTATATTGGATGACATGATTGAGTCAGGACATGGTGGATACTGTAATATTATTTGCACACAACCACGGAGAATAGCGGTAGGTTCAATATATTGTGCTCACATATTTGTCAATATATACAATATCTACAATAGTTTTCAGCTGTAGTTGGTAGTCTTCTGTCGCATATTATTAATGAATAGGTATTTACTCGTTACATTGGTTCCTTCCCTACGTGCATGTGCGGGCATGTTTTTCCTGGTCATCAAGGTTTGACGAGGAATACTGCGTTTTGAATTTTCTTACTGACTGTACACTTGCACTATATGAAGCTGTCAAATTGAAACTAAAAATAATCTTGGATTGGTTGGATACTCTAGAAACTTAGTGAATACTCCCAAATTTAATGTATGATTTTCTGCATTGTTATTACCTTCAGTTTTTGTTTTATGCCTCATGTTTTAGGCTATTTCTGTCGCTGAAAGGGTTGCTGATGAGAGATGTGAACCTTCACCAGGTTCAGATGGTTCTTTGATTGGTTATCAAGTTCGTCTTGACAGTGCCAGGTACTCATTTTTCATTTATACTCAATTGCTTGCTTTGTTTTCTTCATTCATTCATTTTGAATTTTGACTTTGAATTATTAAATATTTTTATACTAGTTGAGGATATTTATCAATACAAACCAGTATCCACTTCAGTACCTTGGACCTTTTGTGTGTAAAATTGTTACCTAGATGGAAAGGAAATTCAATGCTGATGCTTTTTTTTGTTTTCACCCTTCACATATCCCATTCCCCATGGGGCAACAAAAATAATGTTTTTCTTTCTGTTCTGTTCTTAGTTGGAAGTATTAAGTTATTGACTGTTTATTTTCTTGTTAGGAATGAGAAAACAAGGCTTTTGTTTTGTACAACAGGGATCGTTCTAAGAAAATTGATGGTAGGTTATTTTTGTTAAATAGTATAACAGGTTTATACCTCTTGTTGTCTTCAACTTGATACATGCATTATTGCATCGAAAATGAGAATGACTAATTTTTTATTGTTTTTATTTTTATTTTTTGTTTTTTTTTTGTCAAAACATGATGACATTATTTAATCCTGTGTAACCGCTTTATTTGGGCAACGCTCATGGCAGCATTAGATATGATCAAACAAACAAATAGTGGCCATCTTAGAAATGGGGGAGTAAGTATGACCATAAAGCCATGAATTTGAGTATCTTTCACAATCATGATTTCTCGGACTGACTTAAATTTGTTTGGTTTTATATATCTTGGAATATTTATGTTTCTTTGGAATAAAAGATTTTTATGTTTAGTTTTAATAGAATTTTCCCCTAACTTAAAATATTATCACATTAAATGATATAGAAAAGGTAACGTGATATTTTTAAGACAATAAAACTGTTTTTTTTTAATTGGGAATGTATGATTCACACATCTCCCATGAGAACAATTTTGTGAGAATTCCAGGTAAAAATTATTTCTTGGAAAATAGGTTTCTTGAGAATATTATTTTCTAAATAGTTAACTAAACAGGAAAAATACACATTCCTAACTTCAGATTAATTGGAAACTGAGAAATCTTGTATCAAAAGTCCCCTAATAGGAAACATGCAGCAGCAACCAATGCTAGATTCTTCTCATCAAGCATTGTCTGTTCCACCCTGGATGGGATAGTTCTTCTTGAATATACTTAGTAATGGTAACTGATTATAAAAGAGAAACAAAGTTATGGTGGGCTGGTGATAACTGGTGGTCACTGAGAAATTAATATATAGGATTTGCATTGAGATCGAATTGTATACTATCAGGTGGAAACTGTCAGGAGAGATTGGTTTAGAATCTGAAATGTGTTGTCCATTACAATGCTAAATGTCTGAATATTTTTATTATTGCTTTGTTTTGTATTAAGTTTGCTATATCATGGTATTAAGAAGTGGACTTTAAGCCTAACTCAACCCCATAAAACCGGCTCATGAGGTTGAGGTTTGCGCCCACTTATATACAATGAAAGGCTCTAATCTCTAGTCGATGTGGGATCTCCAACACATCCGCTCACGCCGAGATTGCCAACTCGTGCGTGGGACTATATATTATGGGTGGCCCGATAACGGCCCGATAGCGGGTGGTCTGATAAACTCAACAAATACTCGCTAGGATAGGCTTGAAATGACTCTGATACCATATTACAAAGTGGACTTTAAACCTAACTCAACCCCATAAAATCGGCTCATGAGGTTGAGGTTTGCACCCACTTATATACAATGAAAGGCTCTAATCTCTAGTCGATGTGGAATCTCCAACACATGGTCTTTTGATATTCTTCGTTTTTTATTGGAGAAAAATTACTTTAAATTTTATGAGATCTTAACTGTGTAACAGTATCCTAGAAGCTTTTAAAAGAGATAGTTCACTATTTATTTTCTTGACATTGTTTCATTGTAAGACATCCTGGTTTTGACTGGCCATCCATATTATTTTCCTACGATACACATTTAGTTAGTAGTACACTCTGGTTCTTAATATAAGACACATTTTATAAGAAATTCATGGTCCTTTTTATAAGTTATTTCAATAAAACATTATATATCTTTCCCTTGCCTCTTAAATATTATGAATGTGTTTTTTTGTTAAAGAATAGTGAAGGGAATTTTAAAAGTCATTAATAATGAGAGTAAATTTGATATATTGGTAACATTTCTTTAAAAAATGAACAAAATCAATTAATTACTTTTATTGGTTGATGTGATTCTGTTGGAAGGGTCTTACATTAAGGATAAGAGGAATTTTACCATAAATGTAATTATACTGTTTATAAATCATTCTTATGTTTTATTTTGTTAACTTTCAAGTTATTGTTTACCTTGTTGATATTCCAGGGGGATAAAAACTTGTCGGGCATTACTCATATCATAGTTGATGAAGTTCATGAGAGGTCTTTGTTGGTGAGTTGAATAAATTAATATGCTATAGACAAGCTTTTTGTAAAGTTTACATTGAATATAATTCACATTATTTATACCCTGGGTGATTGGATATGTGAAGTTCTCGCTAAGATGACTTTGATCACCATGTATCGTGAATCAAGTATTCCAAAAGAGTAAGCAATTAGGTAACGACAAATGACTGATTATATGTTATGTTTCCAAGATGGCCTCTCATGCTATGCTAGATCCCTTTAGGCTTGAAATGTAAACAATGCACAGACCACCTACCCTTTTTTCTTATCAAAAGTAGAATATGCAAAAGCATTACTATAAAACATGATCCCAACAAGGTTGACACCCTATGTAATATCTATATCAATCATTTGCAGCAGACTCTAATAGCATGAAAAAATAAAATACTACAGATTTCTTTTACACTAAAGTACGAGAGCTATGAACATAATGATTCCATTCACTATTCTCAATTTTAGAAAGAATAATATATTGCTTCTGTATTTGAATAATGAGGCCATTGGACCTACAAATACATGAGCCTGCTGGTTATTTTAGGAAATATAGAGAGCTAATTCTAGGAAAACAAATCCCTGTAATTATGTGATTTTTTTAAATACATAATCCTGGTATTAGTAGCAAGATACACATGTAATAAAGAATAAGATTATGGCAAAGGATAAAATAAAAAACCTCCTAAAATACATAATGACAGCACGATTTTGACATTCACCCTCAAGCTGATGAGTAAGTGTTCATTCCTAGTTTGGATATTAATTCTTTCAAGGGTTAAAGCAGTTCAATGCTTTTGGTGAGTATGTCTGCTAGTTGATTTTGAGTGGACACATTGGACCTATAAATGCATGAGCCTGCTGGTTATTTTAGGAAATATAGAGAGCTAATTCTAAGGAAACAAATTCCTATAATTATGGGGCTGTTTTTAAGTACATAATCCTGGTATTAATAACAAAATACCCCTGTAATAAAGAATAGTATTATAGCAAGAATAAAATAAAAAACTTCCTAAAATACATAATGAGTAGCCGGGTTTTGACACCTATAAATATGAGAAAGAGGAAATTTCATTCTTAATTTAAACTTTGTATTGAGCCATCTAGATTGAAGAAACCTTTATTTTTCTAGTAGAAGACAGGGAGAAAAAAAGGATCAAAAGCCTAGACTATTGGGTCATTCAGGCTTCATTATATCATAAACCAACCATCCCAAAAGCTTAAGCTGTTAGGTAAAGATACATGAATTGTTCTATATTATATTTTTCAACACCATGCATATTCAGCCAATCATGACATTTTATGGGTCTAGGGTTGTAAAAAGGTATTATAGGAATTGTGTGCATAAACTTTTAATGATGACTTTATCTACCATGAATATATAATTTTTTTTAATTAAATATATTAATCATTAAATTATAATTTAACTTTGATATTTCTTAAATAAATTGATCTAGCTCTTTCCTTGGTTGACAAATATATTATCATTTCAAATTAAAGCTTACAAATATGTTTATTATTGACTAATAGTTCCTTTATAATAAGTTATGATTTATATTTCTTACTTTGTTAAAAAAGCAAACACTTGAAGTTATAATGATGTGTTCATTATATCTTGTTTTATTAAGTTACTTTTTTTTTCTTTTTTGATCAGCAACGAATTAATATAATTTAAAAGAAACACTTTAGGGGTGTTCCAACCCTTATACATAAAACCTCCTAATTAAGCATTCAACAATTAGATCAAAGTTAAGCGGCACACCACTTAACTCAAAAACTTAAAACTATTTAAAAAACTCAGTCCCAAAACCTGCGACTGCATAACACCAGCATAACACAAACCAGAATCCTGGTTATGAAGGAGACCTACTAGGGGAAACATGCTAACAGCAGCACATCATAACCAAATAGGCCAAAAACTAAAGGGTCTCCAGACCTTGCTGCATTTGCTTCCTGAACCACTACATACCACCATGCATCTTCCAAGCATATCAGTAGCTTGACCATAGAACGCAGCATATGTCTCAAACCAAAACATAAGCCAAGTGCATTGTTTATATAGCAGAACCAGCATATCAACAATGCCGATACCTCCAAAGTTCATACAAGAGCAATTACGAAATCACAAGCCATGATGGCCTGGACCGGTATAGTAACCACCAGCTCAGCCAAACTGAGGAGGACCTACCTGACAGCCTGTACCTTCACCCCTCCTTACAAAAGCAGAACCGGGCTTTGATAACACAAACCTCAAACATCCTCAACAGCACCACCTTGACAACGAACAAACTCCATACTCCATGCCTGTAGTCGAGCAATCTACCACCGAACCAGGGGTTGTCTCTTGACAGCAGAGTGATTCATGTATGACTCTTATCTATATAACTCTTAACACATAGTTCAGGATTTAAGATCCAATCTGAGAAAGAGAAATTAAAATTGTGTACTCTGTTTTTCAACCAAAGCCAAGAGTTGAGTTGTGCCCGGTGAAAGATCTCTTCCGCATCAGGCTTCCCCTGCTTGAAAATGACTAGGTTTCTTTGTTCCCATATTCCTCTCACAGCTGTCACCCACAACCCTTTCCACACAAGGTTTTGCTTTGTGTTCAGGTGTACCAGGTGAAAATTTTCAAAGTGGACCTTTAAGTCCTTATTAAGTTACTTGAAAACTTATCACGAATTTATGAATATAACGCGTTATGAAAAGACTAATAAGCAAGAAGGGAATAATACTTTCTAATCTCATCTCATTTTAATTTGAATAAAAGGGGGCATGGAACAATAAACCAATTTCAATCCATTTTTGAAATTTATGTAAAATAATATTGTAAAAATATAGTTTTTAAATACGGTTAGTCCACAAATTTCGGTTAAGTTTATATTTGAAATTGATCTTTTTAGTCATTATTATTTGAAAAAGCTTTTTTGGCCATTTTGTCCAAATGGTTTCTTTCTAAACGCTGTCAAAATGAATACCTTACAAAGAAAACAAACATATGGTAGGATGTTTGATGATAAGAATGCAAAATGAAATTATGTTATCATGTAAATGACGTGTAATTTGCTAGCGATGTAAGCTTATCATTTAAGGTATTTGGGGTTGAGGAACTAAAACATTATGGGATATGCACAGTCCATTGCTCTTGACAAGGATATGCACAAAATCTGCATATAGTGGGAAAATGTATTTGCAAAGCTCATATCTATAACAATGTATAATGGGGATATCTCCATTTGGTGTGCCTGTTTTACTGTTCAATAAATGAGTATTGCAAATATGATATATTATCCTTCAACTGCTCAGAGAAACTATACATCTACAAAACTACCACACTGTAGTTTTTACATAATTTTCTATAAATTAACTGCACACTCTATTCGATTTCAACAATTTGTTTTTTCCAAACTTAATGCACCACATTATTTATATCAATCCATCAAATTTCACCGGTCCCATGCTCCTAACCACGAAGAATATTAGTTATCATCTCTCCAAGAACTCTATAAGTAGTAAAGTCATTAAAGAAGCTAGTTTCAACTTTTTTTTCTGTCATGAAATTTAAGAGCTTTTTTAAGCTAATGATTTTATATTTTTTTGTGGTGTTTGAAGTATTCCTCCGTTTCTGCACTAGTCTATGTTTCTAATCTTATATTTTTAAACATATTAATGTCATGTATTTTCCTTTTCATTTCTTACAGGGTGATTTTCTTCTAATTGTCCTAAAGAATCTAATTGAGAAGCAGTCCAGTAAAGGATCTAGAAAACTGAAGATCATTCTAATGTATGCAAATATGTGTTTTATATTGTTACAAGAATTACAGGACTAAACTTTCTTATATTAATTTCGTTTGGGCCTAACTTCATCTGTCATATATGCAACTATAATGATCAGGTCTGCTACTGTTGATTCAAATTTATTTTCAAGATACTTCAGCAATTGCCCTGTAGTTTCTGCTGAAGGCAGAACTCATCCAGTGACCACATACTTTCTTGAGGATATATATGATAAGATTGATTATCGACTCACTTCAGATTCTGCAGCTTCATTAACACATGGGACATCTGCCCGAGGGCAGGTAATCTATGATCAACTTTAGTTACTGTTAGATGTCTGTGACTGTGATTTAATCGCTTTATTATTTATTCTTTATACTTTTTATTATTTGCAGCATACGCCATCTGAATTATATTTTATTATGGATTTTCCTTCCTCTAATTCATGAAGCATTGCAATCTAGATTTTGCAGAGAGATGTTGTGACAAAAAGCAGGGGTAAGAAGAATCTATTCTTATCTGGTTGGGGTGATGAGTCTCTGCTTTCTGAAAGAGAAATTAATCCATACTTTGTTCCAAGTTGTTATCAATTATACAGCGAACAAACTCAACAAAATATGGTAAATCCCTTTTAAGCTGTGAATCTGTATAGCATTTTAAATTGGCACTCTAATTTGACCATTCAATATTTTTTCATTCAGAAAAGATTGAATGAAGATGTCATTGATTATGAACTCATTGAAGATCTAATATGTTTCGTTGATGAAACCTGTAGTGAGGGTGCCATCCTTGTATTTCTACCTGTAAGACTACTTGGTTATCCCTTGAGTTGATATGTTTACATGTATTTTTTAGTGCAAATAGTTATATTTTTCCTTATAACTTGTCATTCCAGGGAATGTCTGAAATAAACTGTTTACATGATAAGTTGGTGGCATGTAGCCAATTTGGTGGGCCATCTTCTGAATGGATTATCCCTTTGCATTCAACAGTTGTGCCAAGTGAACAGAAAAGGGTGTTTTTACGCCCTCCAGGAAATATACGTAAGGTGAGTTTTATTGGTAATATGTTTATGATCCTATATTTGTATTGTTAGATGTGTTAGTTATATTTCACTCAGTGTAACTGTTCATTTAGTTTGTAAATGACTGCTGAGTCAGCAGTCTATAAATAGGTACTCTGTAATTAGCTTGAGTATGGCTTGAGTACAACTGGTGTCATGTGATCTATGTAACCAACTTCACCTAGTGAAGGGCTTTTGGTGTCTTGTAATTAGCATATGGTACGTAAAAATAGAACCATCGACAATAATAGTAATGGAAGGGAAAAGAGAACGATCACTAGACATATGATTGGTTGCACCACAGTCAATTACCTAAGGGCTAATAGAAAGAGATTGAGAGAAACAAGTATATGAATTACCAGTGTGTGTCACCAAGGTAGTGTTACTAGTAGATTAGTGAGTCTTACACCATTTGATAAAGTCTTCATATGTCGTAAGAGTCACACAAGGCTGATCAGCTGGTTATGCAGAAGCAACTAGTGACTCAATGCTAGATGTTCGAGCAATATTTGGTGAATGAGGGATTTCCCATATAGCTTCCAACACTTATCAATAACGTGTACAATGCAATGACATTGTTCATATTTTGGACAAATTTTAGAATTCCTTGTTTGAAGGGGTTCAAAACTATTATCGTATGATGCAAAAGCAATATTTTCCCCTGCAAACGAAGTATGTTTTTTCATGTTTATCTTTTGAGGAATACGAAGAAGCGCAAAAGATGTAAAATTCATAGTGGGGTTTACTTGTGATCCCAAAATCTGATCATGGACAGCATTGTACTTTTGTGGCAAGCCATGTAAGGCTAGGGTTACAAAAATACGTATTGCAAGTGATGGAAGGAGCTCATTAAGATGACCTAAGATAGCATGAATCCACCCTTGATAAGCATACATAGGAACCTCAAATCATCATGGAGCAAGAAGTCTACTGAGATCTTGGCACATGTCGTACAAGTATTGTGTCATTGGTGTAATGGGCACTAGCCTCACTCCAAATTGATGCACACGTCTCATGGGGATGGAAAATAGGTTTGAGTGAGGGTGGATAGTGGATTTCGTAACACTGCACAATTTATGCATATACGTAATAGTTATAGACTCATGTATATATAGTGAAAAATAATATAGTCAATAAACTATCCAAGGAGATCATCCAATTTATTTTCAGAAGTGTTTGTGTACTCTCAAATTATCTTTGGCATTTTAAATTTGTTTCTTTAAATTTTTCATTGTAATTTCATGGTATGATGGTGGCTTAAACTCTTCACTCTATGCTACATTAATGGATATAGCATTGTTGAAAAGAATTCTAGACATGCATCCTCGCTCTCACTTTTCTTGAAAATGTCTTTGGTAATAATTTGGTTGTTCAATCCCTTTTGCTTCAAAATGCTTTTTTAAGTATAACTCTTCTTGCCTGTCTTTTGTTTTTTTCTTACCTCATCTGAATAACCCGTACTTGGCCCCCTTCATATTCTTTGCATTATGACTTTTTAATCAAATTTTGCTGCATTTGAAAAACAACACCAAACATTGATTTTCTATCATCCTTTGGAACTGGTATATGCTTCAACATTCTTTGATGTCCTTACAAAATGATGGTTCAATTGATAAGTTCCTCTTGATAGTACTTTCTTCCAATATTTTTTAAATTAGGTCATTATAAACCCAACCAGAAAGCCCAACTACAGGAGTTGGGTCAATTAATTTGGTAGTAAAGCTCGAGCCCACAAAATGCATTTAGGATTGACGTGATGTATGATTCATCGATTTAGTGAGAAGAATCTTGATCCCCCAACGATCCGTGGCTTCTCCGTTCTTCCTATTCTCCCTAACCTATTTGCTCATTTTTGTTTTCGATACTTACAAGGTTCTCAAGTCATGTGTAATGACTGCACTATGCCTATATTATCATGCATTCGTGGTGATTCTAATGCAGTTTTATGCTCAACGTGCACATAGTTTCTCTCTTCTAACAATTCTAATATCTAAAAAATATGTTTTGTTCTTGTCGTAGGTTGTTATAGCAACAAATATAGCAGAGACAAGCATAACAATAGATGATGTTGTATATGTAATTGATTGTGGAAAGCATAAAGAGAATCGTTACAATCCTCAAAAGGTATGGTTTCTTTCTTATATTCAATACAAGGCAATTGTGTAAAATATATTTTTTTATCAACATGGTTTGATTGCCTTTATGGTTGATACTAGAAATTGTCTAGCATGGTAGAAGATTGGATTTCAAGAGCAAATGCAATGCAGCGTCGTGGTAGAGCAGGACGTGTAAAACCTGGAAATTGCTTTTGTTTGTACACTCGTCATAGATTTGAAAAACTCATGCGTCCATATCAGGTATATAATTTTATATGAAATGCTTAAAATTTCAGAGGATACCCAAAGGTTCATTTAGTTTGTCTTTTGTCATGAAAGTATATACCTTTCTCAAAATATATATATTTATTTTCATGCACACACACACATATATTCATGAAAGCATTATGTTTTTGTTTTATTCCACTTTTTAAGGATGAAAATATGTTATTTATCTTTCATTTTACCATTTGATGATTTCTCTTTGCAAGTGTAGTACAACTAAAAAGGGGTTGTCGTATCTTTAGAGATTAGCAAATAGTAGTGATTTACGCATTTCCTTAACTAAAACTTGCAGGATATACAAATAACATTGTTCACAGACTTGCAAAGTTTGATTTGATAAATTAGAGTACCAAAGTTATAAAATGCAATGATATTAGATGTACTTGAGAACTAATCTAAAGCCTCTTGCTTATACGGATAAATATATGTTTCAACCTTCCAAGTTCCACAAAAAATAGTCCCAAGTTAATTCCTTAATCATGGCCACCTAAGAATCTAAAACTAATCAATCAATCCCTTGATTAATCATATTTGATTCTTCGCATTAAGAGAAAAACTTTTCATAACCAAAAGTTCAACATTCCTAGTTGTTGCAGATTTGGGATGGTTTAGCTTAGTTCAAAAAAGATAATATTTTCCAATAAGAATCCATTTACAAGATCATGAATATAGATTCTTTTACTTTCAACCATCAAGCATAAAACTAAATCTAAGATTGGAAAGCATAAATCTAAATATACATGTAGCAAGGAGTTTATAAAAAAAGTTACAAAGATACATCCAATCCCAACAAAAGGAGGATTAGCTACTCATGAGTCGCACAACTGATGTTTGTAGAGCTCCCAACTTCGTGGTCCTAATATCTTCTCTCCCAGTCTCCCCCCTTTTGGTTTGGGTCTTCTATTTATAGTCCAATACAAGCATTTGTCATTTAAGTGCATCCGCTTAGTGCTTCATAAAACACTATACGGAGTAGGTTTTTTCATGCGAAAAACTTCTAATTCGTTGATAGGTTCTCTAATTTCCTATGTAAGAAAAAAAAAGTGTTATTTTATTGATAACAATCACACCATTTACATTCTCATCATCTCAATTTTTTATATTTGTAATAATCAAAACCTTTAAAAAAAATTAAAATATGCTAAAATGAATATGAAGATTTTTAAGATATTGTTTTTTCTTAATTACTCTGGTGATATTGAGAATATTTATCTTAATAATACCATGGAGGTATTAAGAATATTTTTATCCTAATCACTATGGAGGTATTAAGAATATTTTTATCCTAATAATTTGCTATTTACAACACGCACATATATGTATATATATAAATTATTGTCTTATGTTTTTATTATATTTTGCTTTGCAAGGTTCCAGAGATGCTTCGAATGCCATTAGTTGAATTGTGCTTGCAGATTAAGTTACTGTCTTTTGGATATATCAAGCCTTTTTTATTGGAGGTAAACTGTTTTATTTTAAGACAATATGATGCGTGATCAAATTTTCTGTACAATTTTCTTCAATATATTTCCATTATCAGGCATTGGAACCTCCAAAGGTTGAAGCAATGGATTCAGCAATATCTTTGTTGTATGAGGTAATTTATGGTCTCATACTGTGTCATTGATTTCATTATATGTGCAAAATAATTTGATTTTTGTTAGTTGTAATAAGTAAAGGTCATACTTTTTTTATGTTTCTTATCTATAAATACACAACTTTATATGTTCATTATACTCAAGGCATTAATCCTATACTTCTATTTTACTTTATTTTGACATGGTATCTAGAGCATTAATCCTTGACTTCATGGAGAACCCATTGTTCACCAGATTTTTATTTTCACCATCACCGTTTGGAATTGCAACACCTCCCTTTATATCGTCCCAGCCTTGCGACCATCACACCACAAAAAGCACGAGAGTTAAAGCCTCGACACGCCTCTCCACACCACGTCACCGCCCTGCTTTCTTCCACACGTGGTGGCGTGTCTAAACCCTTTTCTAGCAAAGATTACTAGGCTTGAAAACACCTTATCGTCCTTATTCTGGATATGCCCTTGTCATCTTAATTGCACTTTGTTGATTTTTTGGGGCTTTTCTCTCTCTTTTAAGGTTTATCTCCCTACTATTTATCTATGGTCTCTTTTACTGCCACTACGACTGATCCGTCCATCTATACTAATTATGTCAATGGACATCTATCCATTGACAAATTGGATGGAATTAATTATGATACTTGGGCGTCATACATTAAACTATGCCTTAAGAGTCAGGGTTATGTTGATCTTCTTACCCAGAGTGAGGCCACTATTGCTGAAAATGAGATTTCCCGTTGGTTGAAAATTGATGCTCAATTATGCATTATTCTCAAGTCTATTATTTTGTCATCTTTAAAACAAATATTTCTACTTATGAGACATGATTAGAAGTTTGGAAACATGCCAAGTTATTGTACAACAATGATACTCAACGTTTTTATGGTGTTTTGTCAAAATCTTCTCAATATTGTTGCCCCCAGATGTCTTGATGGTAGAATGACTGAATATTTAGGTAAAGTTCATGCTTTTTTTCACGACTTCAATGAGTTATTGCCTGCTGCCTCCACTCCTCAAGAACTCGAGCAAATGTGAAAGTTTTTAATGTTATTGGCTTGTATGGACTTCCTGATGATTATTCACATGTCCATGATCAGATTTTAGGATCCTTAGTTGTGCCTAATTCTACTTCCTTTGTTCCACGCTTTTGTGTGTGCCAGGTAAGCCAACCATTGATACACATGCTTCCGCTAATGACTTTTCCGTTTTCGTATCCCAGCTTGATGATCGCAATAACCCTCGCAAGCCAAGCAAAGGGCATCACAAATATGAAGATTGTCACAAGCTAAGCCACAAAATTGACATGTGTTATGCCTTACATGGTCGTCCTCCTTAATCTAATCATTTGTCCAATTTGTTCCTTTGTAACCGTCTACTTTGGGCCCTATTTCATCTTATACATCAGGACAATCTGCTATTTTCTATGAAGTTCTTAAATAGTATGAGGATTGTCAGAACTCTAGTTCCACTAATTTTGTTGCACACATAGGTACATCTTTTGTTGATCCCACTAACTCCATTTCTCTTGGCTCTTGGGTTCTATACCCAGATGCCACAGATCACATTACTTGTAACAAATCTTTTTTGTTTTCTCTTTCTACTTCGAACTATTTACCTTTGTAAAATGGCTCTAGGGTCTCATCACATGGTGTTGGTACTACTCATGTGAGTTGCATGGTCTTTATCACCTACGAACATTTGCACGTGTTGGCATGGTATTGGATTCTCTATCTCCTTCCTCAGCTGGGTCATCGTAGTCTTGTCAATATGCAACAACTTATTTCAAGTTTGTTCAATTTATCGAGTTTGTCTTATGAGTCGTGTCAATTACAGAAACACATTTTTAGTTTTTTCCCAGTAGCGTCGTACAACTTGCTTTGTCTCCTTTTGCCTTACATAACTTTGACATTTGGGGATCAACTCGTGTTAAGTCCAATTTTGGATTTCAATATTTTATTACTTTTATTACTGATTATTCAAGATATACTTGGTTGTTTTTAATGGAAAATTACTCTCAATTGTTTTCTACATTTCAATCTTTTTACAATGAAATTAAAAATCAATTTGGAGTTTCTATTCTAACCTTGCACAATGAAAATGTCTGAGTATCTTTCTCATTCTTTTAAATATTTTATGGCTTCTCATGGCATTCTTCATTAAACCTCATGTGCTTATACACCTTAACAAAATGGGGTGGTTGAGTGCAAAAATAGATATCTTATTGAAATAACTCACAATTTTAATCCACGGTGAGGTTCCTCAATCTTTTTTGAATGATGTTGTTCATCAAATTCTCATAGCAATGGTTTCTCTTCAATGATGGTCTCTTTATCAACTAGATGTCAAAAAAGTTTTTCTTAATGGGGTTTGCAGGAAGAAATGTATATGGAGCAACCATTAGGTTTGTGTCTCATGGGGAGTCTTCTAGATTGGTATGTCTCTTAGGGTCTGGTTTGGAAAATTTAGCAATATTGTTTAACAATTTGGTTTGACTCGCAGTGAGGCAAATCATTCAGTTTTTTATCGTCACTAGGTGTATCTATCTAGTAATATATGTTGATGACATTGTCCTTATAGGAAGTGATCACTATGGCATTGGACATGTAAAAGAACACCTTTTGCACCACTTTCAGACCAAAAATATTTTCAAACTCAATTATTTCTATGGGATTGAGTTGGATATTTTGAAGGACACTGGGTTAATGAATTCAAAATCTGTTGACACACCCATGGATCCCAGTACTAACTTATACCTAATCACGGGAGTGTGTCTCAGGTCTTGAGAAGTACAAAAGATTAGTTGGAAAATTAAAACTATCTTAATGTTATTCGTCTTGACATTTCTTATGTAGTCAATGTGGTGAGTCAGTTTCTTAATTCTCCATTTGTAGATCATTAGAATGCAATCATTATATATTGAAGTACATTAAAGGTTCTCTTGGAAAAGGTTTGTGATATGGTCACAATAACCATACTAAAGTTTTTTGTTATTCAGTTGCTGATTGGGCATAATTTCCTTCTACTAGAAGATTTACTTCCAGATGTTATGTTTCCTTTGGTGATAACTTGATCTTTTAGAAGATCAGTAAAGAAAATGTTGTGGCGAGATCTAGTCCACAAGCATAATATAGATCTAGACTTCTGCTACTTGTGAACTTATTTGGCTTAAATAGTTACTTAAAGAATTGTAATTTTGAAAGGTCCCTCAAATGATACTCATATGTGACAATCAAGCTACTTTTCATATTAGCTCAAATCCTGTCTTTCATGAAAGGATTAAATGTATCGAGATTTATTGCCATTTTATTCGAGAAAAGATTGTATCTTGAGAGACCAAGATTGAGTTTGTTAATTTGGATGATGAATTGACATATATTTTTACTAAATCTTTATAGGGACCTAGAATTGATTATATTTGTAACAAACTTAGTACATACAACTTATATGCACCAGCTTGAGGTGGGAGTTTTAGATGTAACGGGCTAAGCCCATACATTTTGTATGTTTCTTGTCTATGAATACATAACCCTATTTGTTCATTGTACATAGGGGATTAATCCTATACCTCTTTTTTACTTTTTCACAATTTCCTTCAATTTATAAAAACTATAGGTTTGATTTTGATAACCCACTTTGATAAATTATACATATCTTATTTTAAAGCAAAACAGGCTGCAAGATTGCTCTCTCATTAATGGCAGAATATCATATTTATTTTTTCAGCATTCACCATGTGCTAATACTGTTCTTAAATGGCAGAATTTTAAGATGCCTTATAAATTTAAGGTATGTTGGAAATGATTGATATAGTTTGGAATGCCAACCTAGTTAGGTTTGCAATTTATATAGTGACGCTTTTGCGTACCTCATTTTTTAGCTAGGTTTTTTTGTTTCTTTTCTATTTATTAGATAAATTTAAGAACTTTATTTTATAGTGATCTCTATTGCCTTATTATATAGCACTTCATATTTCTTTTCCCAAGTTAGTATTTGACTTTCTCCATAAGCACATGTGCCTAGTCCTAGTGTCATGCATTTGGGAATAGTCAGTGTAATCATCCTTTTTGTAGCATTATATAATATGATAGATCGAAATGTTTTCTTATCTTTTGCATATGTTTGCTTTCATGGAAACCACATTGTTTTAGGTTGGTGCACTTGAAGGGGATGAAGAGCTGACACCTCTTGGGCATCATTTGGCAAAACTACCTGTGGATGTATTAATTGGGAAGGTGTTAAGCAAATTTCTCTTTTCTCTCTTCTTCTAATGTTAAATTCAAAGTTTGTTATTCAATGTTGTTATATCTTAAGAATTTGTCAATTTTTATGTTGTGCTTTTCGATGTTTTCGTCAATTTAAGATGATAAAGATTCCAAGAAAATGAGAGAAAGGCATGTGTAAGAAACAAGAGAAGAATTTTTGTAAATGTGCTTGAGATTATTTCTTCCTGTGCTAATTGATTACAAGCCACACAAGTGGGTGTTGCTAGAACTAGGTGCATGAGCCACATCACGGTAGCACTAGTTCACTATTTGAGATATAGGATACTTGGCACAAGTTCTTTTTTTTCTCAAGGCAATAGGTAAATCATCTAAAGTAGGTTCAAAAACGCTATTTAAGTTGTCGTCAAGTGTCTCATGGGTATGAGTTCTTACCTCTGGTTCGAACAATTGAAGTTGTTGTTCAACCGGGATGGGTTCTTGTTGTCTTCCCTAATATCGTTTCCTAAAATATTTGTCTTCATTATTCTTCTCTGGTAAATTATGTTGATGCAGGGTCTTTGTCATTCTCCATAAGAGTGAAATCCTGCAACAAAGATAAAGGAGACAACCCAAGGACCTTAGATTCTTGAATACACTCCCTTGAAGCTGAAAATTAGGAAAAAAGGACTCTGTTTCATGAAAGGTGGCATCCGTGGAGACATAGACTTTACGATTTGAGGGTGATAACATTTGTACCCTTTTTGTTAGAGGCATAACCGATGAAGACGCATTTGATGGCCCAAGGATCTAACTTACCCTGATAAGGACTATGAACATGGACAAAAACAGGACAACCAAAGACATGACTTTGAAAACTAGTTATAATGGGAATAGAAGTATAGAATGTGGTCATAAGTTGAACAAAGCTAACACCCTCTAGGACCCGAGAGGGTAATCTATTGATCAAATAAGTGGAAATCAAGACGGTTTCCCCTCAGTAATATCTAGGAACAAATATTTGGAAGAGTAAAGCTCTAGTAACTTCAAGAAGATGACGATTTTTCCTTTCTCCAACCCTATTTTTTGAGGAGCGTCCATACAGGTTAATTCACGAACAACTCAATTTTCCTTGAGGAACTTGGAAAGATTTTGGTCCTCATATTCTCTTCCATTATCAGAATGCACTCTTAATTGGGCTTCCAAATTGTGTTTGAATCATTCGGTAAAAGTTTACAAAGTGAAAAACTTCAGACTTATTTTTCATGAGAAATATCCAGGTAACCAAAGTACAATCATCAATAAATGAAACAAACCATTTTGCACCCGAGATATTACGAATAGGTGAAGGGCTCTATACATCTGAATGAATAAGATCAATAGGTTTAGAACTTCTATTATTATTGGGAAAAATTGTTTTCCTATGGTGTTTAGCAAACTAACAAACATCACAATGAAAACACTCAACAAATATTTTTGTAAATAAAACATGAAATAAGGACTTTAGGGTACTAAATGGAGGATGACAAGATGTTTGTGTTCAAGCAATATCTGAGAGGATGACCAAGATTAAGGGCCTTGCTGAAGATTAGGAGTGACTGTAGTCTAGCACACACTTTATTTTCTTCATGCAATAAGTAGTATAACTTGTCCTGCTCCTTGGCAATTCCAGTCGTCTTCCCTATGACAAGATCCTAGAAATACAATGGGAACGAGAAAAAATATCACTACACAATTTAAATCTTGAGTAATCTTATGGTTAGACAAGAGGTTATTAGATAGTTTGGCAACATGAAGCATATTTTTTAAAGGAAAAGGAGGATTGAAGGTGGATGTTACTACAATATGTTTCTTTAATGTAACCATTTTTGCAACTATTTGGTTTCTCTTTTACACCATATTAGCCATAGTATTCAATTGTCGTAATTGCAGAGTAGTGGAGTGGAGCGACCTGTTTTCTACTCCTAAAGCACTTGTCATGGAGCACTTGGCTCTTGCAGCCATCACAGAGCCATTTGTGAGACAAATTGTAGAAAATTGCGACAGATTGTTGGCTTTGTGGCCACTCCTACTTTTTTGTTGTTGTTAGACAAGGCTCTGTGAGACTACATCCTTCGCCATTGCTGAACAAGGTTCCTACTCTTCCATCTATGTTATGGGGGAGGGGGATGCTAGCTTATGTCTTATGGTTGGGTCTTAGAGTTTTAGGGTAGTTTACTACTTGTTGGTTTAAATTTGTTGTGCCTCAATTTTGAGTCCAATTGCTTTCTTTTTTTCTCATCTAAAGCATAATATTTTTTATCAGTACATAAAGCTTGGACAAAACATGTAATATAAATAACTAAGGAATGGTAATAATAACAAGTATATGGTATTAAAAGATATAAAGACTATTTACGGCATAATATGTAATACACTAAATAAAGCATTATATATATAATAATATAAATAAAAGATTAATAAATATAATACAAAAAGACCAGCACATTAAATTAAATTACAGAAGTCACTTGTAATTTTTATGTCTTATCTATAAGATGTTTATTGTTTCTGCTAAAATAATTTCTGGTAAATGATAATGCCATATATCAAATTTACTGAAAAATTGGTGCTCACTATGTCGATTTCTATGCTGCTCTTCTCTTCATTGATGATGAGAAAAATGTGATATAAGGGATGCTGAACCATCCACGAATGGAATTGTTTCTGTAATTGCAGATGCTGCTGTATGGGGCAATATTTGGCTGTTTGTCTCCTATCCTCTCTATTGCTGCATTTCTGAGTTACAAGTCTCCATTTGTATATCCTAAGGATGAGGTCCTCTATCTGCGCTTTCATAAAATTTTCCCAAGCTTTACTTCATATTAGATTTTAAATAAGCTGCTATGCCTATCTTCAGAAGCAAAATGTTGAAAGAGCAAAATTGACACTGTTGAATGATAAGGTAGACGGGCCTTGCAACACAAATGATATTGATCGGCAATCTGATCACTTATTGATGATGACAGCTTATAAAAAATGGCAGAGGATTTTGACTGAGGTCAGTATGTATTTGCAATTTCACTTTTACGCATCCTTTAATTTTATCTTTAGTATTATTTTCAAGTTATTTGTTACTTTTTCAAGTGCACAAACTAAGAATGCACATGAAGCAACCCTATAGGAAGAAATTACTACTGTTTGTATTGCCCATAAATGGTATTTATTGTTGGATTTAGGGAGGGAGGGTAGAGAACATGCTTGGATAAATACTATCACTTATCGTGATTATGAAAAGGATTTACTTATCTAGCGGTGGATATACTTAACTGTAAGCTGTAAAAATATACACTGTTATCCATATAAACTGTCACATTTCTGCACATTATTATTAGTATGTTGTTTTTTCAGAACACAGGTTTAATTGCTTTATAATTTCAAACCTGCAGAAAGGAACTAAGGCTGCACAGAAATTCTGCAATTCAGTTTTTCTGAGCAGCTCCGTAATGTTTATGATAAGGTATTATTTCTTTTTAGCTGCATCTCATTCAAGTGACTACAGAGGTTAGTTTGCATTTGTTTCTCATGTATTCATAACTTTTAGGAGAACAGATCAGCTACCACTTCATATTGTTTCATCTGTTTTTATCTCGATGTTGATTGCTGTAGATTTATAGAACCTATGAATTGAAAAAGAAAAATCTTTTGTTACAGCGTTTTTCTGAATCTCTCAACAGAGGATTCAGTTATTCATAGTAGAGATTAGAAGGAGTTTTTGTAACTTCCTTTAGCATAATGGAATGCTCGAATGACGAATTATAGATAGCTAAGACTAATCTAGTGCTAGCCATTGAAGATGAAACACTTAATGTTGGAGATCCCACATCGACTAGAGATAAGGACATTTGATAGCATATAAGTGGGTGCAAACATCACTTTATGAGTTGGTTTTGTAATTTAAAGTTTATCCTAGCAAGAGTTTGTTGATCTTATCAGGTCACCTACTATCGGACCACTATCGGAACACCCATAAATATATAGTTGCACGCATGAGTTGACAGGTTTCGGTGTTAAGGGATGTGTTGGAGATCCCATGTGGAAGATGAAGGCTATGGATAAGTCTTTACTTGTTACATATGACAACCATGTGGCAAGGCAATTATAGAATGGTGTGGTAAGTAATAATGTTGTAATGCAATTGGAACATTTTGTCTGTTATCTAGTAAAATTGAATTCTAAAATGATATTCATTAGGTATTGTAGGATTGTTGTGAACTTAAAGTGGTTTCTCATAGGAGAAAGATGATTAAGTTGGGAGCACCACATGAGCGCATAATTGCTACAGTAGACTTGTCTGGCGTAGGTGATCTGGTTGGTGTTAACTATGTTACGGCAAACAAAGGATTGTCGTGTGTCTTTGTAGAGAGGTGAGACGTAGATTCATCTGCCTTTGTAAAGAGGAGACATGCAGATACAAACACCTTTCATTCGATGATGTGTCTAATTTGTTGCAGCTCCCGGTTATTGGGCAATTCTACACATACCTGACCTTAGATGCAATTGCAACGATATTTGTAGGTTGACTTACTTTGTGTTGATCGTGGCGCAACTGCCGATGAGACTAGGCATTGTTGGGGTGGTCATGTCTGTCTAAGTTGGTTGAGGGAGGTTGCTGCTAGAACATATTTGCTCCACCTAGTTAGTTGCACTATTTTCGCAAATAAGAGTGCAACCTCAGTTAGTGTTTCCAATCTGGGATCTTTTTGTAGATTTGAGGCTTACGAAGGGATTCGCATGGGCGGCAGTGGCATTGACCCACATGTACGAGCGGTTGGAAGATGCTAGCTACACAAATACGAGGCAAATAACCGGGTATAGGACATTATTGCAAGCCTTAAATATACTAGTTTTCCTTATAAGAGTATAGAGAGAAGGAGAGATTAGAGAGAAGAAAGATAGAGAATGAGTAATCTTTATTATATGATTCAGTATTAAATGTACAGGGAAGGCTGGGTATTAATAGTACCCAGTGCAGTAGTAATACAAAGTAAATGTAAACAGTTAAGACTGTTATACCTAATAACAGTTAATACTGTTATACCTAATATTCCTCGCAATCTAAAAGGACAATCACTTTTTGTAGTTCCACTTTCAGTAACTTGTAAGTCCTTATATTACCTATATTTACCTCCTCTCACAACTGATTACTTTTTACGGCAAGTGCACCGTGTTTGTCAGAAGTAATAATGGTCCCTAAGGACGGATATCGATCCCACAAGGAATAGTGAATTATCGAGTACAATAATCGCTAAATATAAAAACAGAACAATTAAAAGAGTTTTGAATTAATTGTGTTGGCACTGATCAATAAGAAAACAGACAAAGAATTAGTTGTTTCAATTGGAAAAATAAGGATTAGTTTCATCTCTCTCACTCTCAAGTATTTTGATTAGCATGTCAATATTAAGTTCTTTGATTGAAATTGATACCCGTATAAAAATCATTTATATCGATTCCTCGCATATAAAATCCTTAATGGCCCCTAACTATCGATCCCTCCCATAATTATAAGAACAACTTAGAACGAAACTCAGACGTTTAATAGCAATTAACATTTCAAGTCTATTCCTAGCACTCAAATATATTAAGTATTGTTGTTTAGGTCCAAACCCTAAAAATACCTCCCGGTCAGATTTAAGATTCTCAATTTGTCACAGAAAATTAAAAGTAAAACAATACCATTAATCAAATAAGAACTGAATATTAATATATAAGATATCACCTCAATACATAAGAGTTTGAGCAGATTACTCCCAATCCCAAAGGGTAGAATTAGCCACGCATACTTCTATCACCTTCCATTCTCCCAATTGGGTTACAATTCACTCTATGGTGTTTTCCTCTCAATCTGGCACACTAGAATTGAGCCTCTAGCCATCTATTTATCCTAGTTTTCTAGGTTTAAGTTGCTTCCTGTGTCGCGTTAATGGGCTAAATGATAAAACATAAAAAATGCCCAATCTTTCTTTCCATCTTTTTCCATTTTGGGACCTTCCATCTTTATCTTTTTAGCTCAAATCATTCATCTTTAATCCAAATTTCCAATCTTCCTTAGAAATCTGCAATTAACACCAAATTTGGGAATAAAATACTCTTATTCAAATAAAACTCATAAAAATGTAAAAAGTATAAATTCATAAATTAGAGATTATTTTATATGTAAATTAGTAATAAATCTTCATAAGTTTCTATATTTTAATATGAAATATTACTGAAATTAGACACTTATCAACAACCTAATAATACATAGGTCATCCTTCCTCGTTGCTCCTTCCATGTACAATAACTTAATAACAAAACCAAATTCATGTGCAACCTTCCTCGACCACTTAAACAAGTCATCACGAGTAGGAAAAAGCTACAATAGCATATGTGAATTTCAACTATGATTCTCATAATACACTTGACAAATACAAAACATGTCAATAGTTTTTTACCTTTATGTCATCTATTGTAAATGCCTCAACACACAGATGTGTCCTACATTCATTATCCAATGCATTATAAGATATTGATTGCTCCAGACAAACATAATCTAGCTCCTCCTACATATTAACCTCAATTGACATTCAGTCTATGAGCCTAGTTTATTCATCTATCCTGTCAGAAACATAAAATTAATAAAGAATAAACCTAAAGCAAAATCTCGAAGGTTACTTATGAATTTTGGAATCCTAATTTCGGAAGAGGAAATTTGTAATTCGGAAACCAAAATTCATAAGCCAAAATTCATCTTCCAGATTCCATTTTCCATAATGCAATTTCCCTCTTCCGAAATGAACTTTCCATAATTTTAAACCTCAAACTATAAATAAAAATGCTTTCGGATTGAGCGAAAGGTCTTTTCGGAACCCAATTTCTAGACACACTACCTTCGTCGCCATTTTCATCCCAAACCCATATTCAATCACACATTCTTACCTCAATCACGTAAACCAACCTTCCATTCACAACCACGACCTCCAATGCACCTTATTGGAGCTCAGCTAGCCCCCACCTCCACTAAAATCAACACCAGAAGCTACACATTATGCTCTCATTCAAATGAAAATAACATGTATGGTGCAAAAAGTAACAACCTTCTTTTTTTACCAAAAATGGTCATTCATGTGTCGAGTAGAGGATAGAAAAGCTCTGGCGATCCTTTTATCCACCAGCCGCGCGACAACTCGCTTTAATCCCCTCTGATTTTGATCTGCCATCCCAGTCACCTCGGCTTGTCCTCCAAACTCGTTGAATTGTGCGAGTATACTCGTCATTTTAACAACATTGCCTCCAACTGCTCCATCAGTGTTACACTTCACCAAATATTAATTGGAGGCATCTAGCTAACTTGAATAATCTTGACAGATTTCCTAGGATGTTCAGATACAACAAAGACTTTGATTATACCAAATTCGTCAATGTTGTTATTTATGCTACCAACTCAAATGTTACCTGCAAGATTAGATTTGTAATTGTTTTTGCTTCATGTAATGATAATCTATCTTACAAAACCTCATTTTATTCCTGCTGAACCATATTTTGTTAATAATACCAATCATAGCATCTTGGATAAAGGTCCTAACCTGATCATTTCATCTTCTATTTATAACAGACCAAATAGATTCTAGAAAAGAGTGATCAATAGGAATCCTGATAAAATGGAACTGCCAACTCCACAAGCTAGGATATAGATGAGGATACATTAGGCAAATGCATAGCATATTTATGATATTTTGATGTTTAGTTTATTTTGACCTTCCAACCCTTGGTACTAATTTACATTAAGCAAACATAAGATGGCTTGTTAATTCAATCTCTTTGTAAATTATATTCTTTATCAACTCTTTTCAATAGCTAGTGTATTTGATGTCAGGGAGATGAGGATGCAGTTTGGAACTTTGCTAGCAGATATTGGTCTCATCACTCTTCCGAAAGATTATCAGGTATGCTTCTTGTTAGATATTATTACATATTATTAGATATAATTATATATTATTAGATATTGTTAGATATTTCATATTTATGCAATGGGCTTAGTCCATATGTTTCTTTTCCTATATAAACATAACCCTATATGTTCAATATACATAAGGGATTTACCTTATTATTTCTTTTCCTTTAATATGGTATCTAGAGCATAGGGTTAGGGTTCAATTTTTATTGGTGAACCCACTGTTCACTGGGATTTTCCAGCCACCGCCCCATCGCCTGGTTGGAGTCGCCGTCGAACCCTCGTCGAGGCCCCATCAAAGCCTCACCGAAGCCGACGCCAGACCCTCGTTGGAGCCGCCGTCGGAGCCGTCGTTGGACCCTTGCCGGAGACGTCTCCGGAATATTGTCAGAGCCTCCACCAGAGACGCTGTCGGAGCCTTCATCTTTGTTGTTGCCGCCAATTAACCGGTGACTGAATTTGTCCTTATCCTGTATGGCTTCTTCCGCTACTGCTGCCACTGTTGCTTCTTCCGCGATCATTATGTCAAATCCATCTATTTATACTAATTATGTCAATGTTCATCTCTCCATTTACAAATTGGATGGAACCAATTATGACACTTGGGCATCAGATATTAAATTATGGCTTAAGAGTCAAGATTATGTTGATCATCTTACCCATCCTAATGTTGCTGAAATTGAGGTTTTCCTTTTGTTTAAAATTGATTCTCAATTATGCATTGTTATCAAATCTATCATTCACTCATCTTTAAAACAAATTTTTCGTACCTATGAGACATGTTCAGAAGTTTGGGAACTAGCAAAATTATTATACACCAATGATACTCAACATCTTGATGGTACAATGGCGGAATATATAGGTAAACATCATGCTCTTCTTCATGATTTTAATGAGTTATTACCTCTTGCCCCCACTCCTTCTCAAGAACTAAAACAAAGATCCAAGTTCTTCATGTTATTGAGTTTACATGGCCTTCCTGATGATTATTCTCACGTTCGTGATCAAATTTTGGGATCTCCTATCGTGCCCAATTTTACTTCCACTTGTTTTACCCTTTTGCGTGTGCCAGGTAAACACACCATTGTCTCATGTTGATGACTCTTCTGCTTTAGTCTCTTAGCATAATGATCGTACTCGCTCTCACAAGCCAGGCAAAAGGCGTCACAAGTATGACAATTGTGGAAAACTTGGCCACAAAATTGACATATGTTATGCCTTACATGGTCGTCCTCCTAAATTTGTTGCGGTTGCTCAAACTCCCCATGTGCAACCTTCTACTATGGACCATACTTCAATTGATACCCCAGGCCAGTCTGCTATTTTCAATAAATTTCTTAAATGGTATGAGGATCATTAGAATCCTAGTTCCACGGCTTCTGTTGCACGTTCAGGTACATCTTTTGTTGGCCTCACTCACTCCACTTCCCTTGGCCCTTGGGTTCTAGATTCATGTGTCACAGATCACATTACTGGTAATAAATCTTTTTTCTCTTCCCTATCTACTACGGGTTATTTACCTTCGGTTACCATGACTAATGGATATATAGGGTACCGTCACATGGTGTTGGTACTATTAATCTTTTTCCTTCTTTATTTGATAATGTTCTATATGTCTCTGGGTCTCCATTTAACTTATTATCCATTAGTCGTCTCACTCGTTCCCTTAATTGTGTTATTTCTTTTGCCAAAGATTCTATTTCTTTACAGGACCAGAGTTCGGGACAGATGATTGGCACCGGATGTGAGTCTCATGGACTTTATCAACTATATATCTTTGCATATGTTGGCGCGATTATGGATTCTGCATCTCTCATTCATGCTCGGTTGGGTCATCCTAGTCTTGCCAAGATGCAGTAGCTTGTTCCAAGTTTGTCTAATATGTCAGTTAGGGAACCACATTCGTAGTTCTTTTCCTAGTAGTGTCTCACAATGTGCTTCATCTCCTTTTGCCTTAGGTCACTCTAACATTTGGGGACCAAGTCGTATTAAGTCTAATTTAGGATTTCAGTATTTTGTTACTTTTATTGATGATTATTCAAGATGTACTTGGGTATTTTTAATGAAAAACTGTTTTGAGTTGTTTTCTATATTTCAAATATTTTAAATGAAATTAAAAATCAATTTGGAATTTCCATTCGAATTTTGCACGGTGATAATGGACGTGAGTATCTTTCTCATTCTTTTTAAAATTTTATGGCTTTTCATGGTATTCTTCATCAAACTTCATGTGCTTATACACATCAACAAAATGGGGTAGCTGAGCGCAAGAATAAACATCTTGTTGAAACAACTAGTACTATTTTAATCCATGGTGATGTTCCTCAGCGTTTTTGGGGTGATGTTATTCTTAGTGTTAGAATATATGGCCTTAAACAAGAGGGGGGTGAATTGTTTATGAAAGATTTTCGCAAACTTTGAAGGTATAATGAAATTCAAAGTAGAATCGCAGATATAGAAATCCAGAAAGCAATCAATTAAAACTATTTAAGTTGATTTACAGAAAATCAACCGGTTGTTTTCGCGAATTAACTGGTTGTTTATATTAGCTGAATTGAAAACAACTTGAAAGCAGAATTTAAATGAGTTTAGGGTAAGAGAAAAGCACACAAGCAATTTATATTGGTTCACTCTTATCTCAAGAGCTACATCCAGCCCCAGAGACCATTGGGTATCTACTATGCAATCAAAATCCAGATTACAAACACACCACCAAAGAAGTTACCTTGAACACCTCAAGACACACACTTCCTTTGGCACACAAACACCACAAAAATCGGAACAACCTCTGATTATGCACTTACACACCAATATTCAAAAAATACAATAGATTAAGAAAGTATTACGAATATCAAATCAAAAGATTACAGCAATCCTATTCCATTTCTTTGAGAAAACCCAAAAGCTTGAATGCAAATCTTGAAAACTCAAATTTGTTTTCACACTTTCACAAAATGTCTCAAAACTGTATCAAACTTTAAGAGAATATAACAACCTCTTTAAATATTTAAAGTTGATTCAGTTAGAAAACATTTAAGTTTGACAACCAATTCAATGGTTTGACAGCAAAGTCAACCAAGTCAAACAGTTTCAAAAACCTATAAGTGATAAACAACCGATTGAAACGACAAAACAACATGTTATTCCACTTCTTCATAAAACAATCTTTTTCAAAAAGGTTTTGATTCCAAACTGTTTTAGATTCAAACAAAGAGTGGATTACACATCATTCTACCTAAAACCCACCCACACACACAACAACTTCAACCTTCCATCAAAGACCATGGATTTGGCGACATCAAAGCTTCAAGATCATTCTTGATCAACACTTAGTACATGTTATCTCATTAATCACATGCCAGGTTTAGTTTTAGATGACAAAATTCCTCATTCTATTTTATTTCCACATGACCCTCTCCACTCTTTACCTCCCAAAGATTTTGGGTCCACATGCTTTGTTCATAATTTTAGTCTTGGTCTTGATAAATTATCTCCTAAGTCACACAAATGTGTCTTTTTAAGGTTCACTAGATCACAAAAAGGATATAAATGTTTCTCACCTTTAAACCGTTATTTTATTTCAGCAAATGTCACCTTCAGTGAATCTTCCCTTTATTGTAAGTCTTGTCCTTCTCCTTCTATGTCTTCATCTAATCAAGTTAATATTCATCTTGTTGTGCCTAGTGCACCTAACGATTCACCACCGCCACCAACTCTTCAGGTGTATAGTCATCGTCAATTGTCTCATTGTCCATCAACTGACTCTATTCTGGTGCCAACACCTCATCCCCCCGGCTCCGATAGTTGAACCTGGTCATCCTATTGCTATCCGTAAAAGTATACGTTCTACCCGTAATCCCTCTCCACATTATACTGCTTTGAGTTACCATAGACTATCTCAACCCTTTTATACTTGCCTTTCGTTTATTTCTTCTGTATCCATTCCAAAATCTAGAGGTGATGCCTTAGCTCATCCTGGTTGGCGTCAGGCTATCAAAGGAAATGAATGCGCTTCAGAATAATGGAACTTAGGAACTTGTTCCTTTACCATCTAGGAAATTTGTTGTTGGTTGTAGGTGGATTTTTGCTATCAAAGTTGGTGATACTTTTTCTCCAGTGGCAAGATGGCTTTTGTTCACTTATGGCTTCAACAATGGCCTCTTTATCAACTGGATGTCTAAAATGCTTTTCTTAATGGGGATTTGCATGAAGAAATTTATATGGAGCAACCAACAGATTTTGTTGCTCAGGGGGAATCTGCTGGATTGGTATGTCGTCTTCGTAAATCCTTATATGGCCTCAAGCAGTCTCCTAGGGCTTGGTTTGGAAAATTTAGCAATGTTGTAAAACAGTTTGGTATGACTCGTAGTGAAGAAGATCATTCAGTTTTTTATCGTCACTCAAGGGCTGGGTGTATCTATCTTGTAGTATATGTTGATGACATTGTTCTTACAGGCAATGATCACCATGGCATCTCACAAGTAAAACAACACCTTTGTCAACACTTTCAGACCAAAGATCTTGACAAACTCAGATATTTCTTGGGGATTGAGGTAGCACAATCTAATAATGGTATTGTTATCTCTCAAAGAAAATACGCATTGAATATTTTGGAGGAAATTGGGTTGATGAATTTGAAATCTGATGATACTCCCATGGATCCCAATGTCAAGCTTCTACCCAATCAGGGGGAGCCTCTTTCAGATCTTGAGAAGTATATGAGCTTAGTTGGAAAATTGAACTATCTCACTATTACTCGTCTTGATATTTCCTTTGCGTTCAGTGTGGTGAGTCAATTTCTTAATTCTCTATGTGAAGATCATTGGAATGTAGTCATTCGTATAGTGAAGTACATTATAGGCTCTCCTGGAAAAGGTTTGTTATATGGTCATAATAATCATACTGAAATCGTTTGTTATTCAGATGCTGATTGGGTAGAATCTCCATCTGATAGAAGATCAACTTCCGGTTATTGTGTCTCCGTTGGTGATAGCTTGATCTCTTGGAAGAGCAAGAAACAAAGTGTTGTGGCAAGATCTAGTGCAAAAGCAGAATATAGAGTTATGGCCTCAGCTATTTGTGAGTTTATTTGGCTTAAACAGTTAGTTAAAGAATTGCAATTTGGAGAGGTCACTCAAAAGACACTTATATGTGATAATCAGGCTGCTCTTCATATTAGCTCAAATCCAGTTTTTCATGAAATGACCAAACATATTGAGATTGATTGTCATTTCATTCAAAAAAATATTATATCGGGGTGAGTTTGTTAATTCAAATAATCAATTAGCGGATATTTTTACTAAACCCTTATGAGGGCCTATGATTGATTACATTTGTAACAAACTGGGTACATATGATCTATATGCACCACCTTGAGGGGAGTGTTAGATATTATAGATATTGTTAGATATTTCATATTTATGTAATGGGCTTGGCCCATATGTTTCTTTTCCTATATAAACATAATCCTATGTGTTCAATATACACAAGGGATTTACCCTTTTTTTTTTTTCCTTTAATACTTATTTTCTTATTCTTAAGTTTAAAGGATATTTGTGTTGTTGGACAAGTAATTAGAAATGATCCCTCATATTATATGCAATTGTTCATGGAGTCATGCCAAATTAGAAAACATGTTCAGGGTTCTTTGCTGGGCACTGTTCGTCATGAGTCATAGTCACCTTTTAATATTGTTATTTCAGATGTTTTGTGAACTAGTTGTGTCACTTTTTTAAGGATATAGATTCTTTATTACTTTCATTGATTAATTCTCTAAGTATATTTGTGTTTTTTAATAAATAATGTTCAAAGTTGTATTTTAAAACTTCCATTATGAAATTAAAACCTAATTTGAGGAATATATTTTGCATTTTTCACAGTGAAATTTCAACCATTTCAGCATCCTTTAATTCTTTTATGGTACTCATGCATAATAGTTTAACTGTAATAACTGCATAACCTTTAAATAAAGCAATTATGGTTGAGAGCAAGGAGATGTTTGTTTAGGGTTAGGACCTTTGGATATGGTCGCCGGAGTGGCCCACACCTTTCTGGCCCACCACTAACCTCAATGGCGATGACAAACAAGAGCATGGCGGTGGTTAACATGGCAATGGAAACAGGACTCCCAAGTTTGGGAGTTCTAATACAAAATTGAACTATGTAAGGAAATCAAGAATATTTTATTGATAATAATCACACCAATTGCTGGAGAATTATCTCATATGTAGTCTCTAATTACAAGCTGACGTGCTAATTCACAACCCAAAGTAATAGGTAGTTGACATATACATTTATCCACATTAAAAGTAGAATAAAGGTTACAAAATATACAATTACACAACTGATTTAAAGTTTAGAGAATTTGTCATTATTTCGATTGACATCTCTTGTAACTGTTAGAAGTCGCAAGCATCAATTTGACAGCTACGAATTTGTTTTGGTAAATTGTATAGAACCATAAGATTTGAATAATGAATCGCAGGATTTTGATAACATGCTCTTGTTCTAAGCTTTATCATGTAGACTCTCCTAGGTTGGTTAAAACTTATTTATATAACACTTCAGAATTAAAATAAAAACGATAAATTCATGGGAAAGAAGAACATTCAAATATTTAAATTAAATTCCTTGAAATACTTCACTATCTACAATATTGCATCCCATTTCAGGTGAACTATCTTTATTATATGGTACTAGTCTGTTTATTTTATCGATGCTAGATATGTGCTTTATACATTTTGTTTAATATTATATGTGAGATTGCCCTCTTTGTATGGAAAAATTTCTTATACATGATCTGGCTCACTTCAGAAACATGGAAAAAAAATAGGGAGTCTTGACAATTGGCTTTCTGATGCATCGCAACCATTTAATATATATGTGCATCATTCGTCAGTTATTAAGGTAAAGTTCTCATATTAACTTGATTACAACTTTTAGTTAATGCTTGCTTCTCGTTTAATTAAGCTTTAAATTGATATTCTTTACAGTCATTTTGACTTTCTATATTCATGTTGAAATAGAGAAAGATAGATGGAAAGATGCTGAAAACTATCTGTATGGACTGCACACAGCAAAGTCCATCTTACATAAGCTCGTGACAACAATAAATGCATAATACAACATATCTATAAATCATAATCTAATATGGGCGGAGCTTCTTAAGAAATTGATCCGATTTGTTGACCTTATAAATGTGTTGAATATCACATAATGACTTCTTAGGGACATCGGAGTGTAAAATGGCAGATGTTCTGCCACAGATTCAGAAAATCAGAGTAACAATACTAAACAGAAATAGATCCTTGCTGATAATTGGCAATGTCAATCTGACGTTGAAAGCATATGGCTACATTGTTCTTGCTGTAAATTTGCTTCAAGTAATCCCACTGATTTGTAGTAGTTGAAAAGGAGCGTTAGGGGTTGTCTAGTATTCCTAGACTGCTTATGTATTAGACCATCTGGGTCATAACAATCCTACTACTGGTATCCGTCTGTAGTGGTTTTGGGAGGTGACCACCCCGCTATCTGCTATTAACTATGAGAGGAACCAAAAGTGGATGAGTTTTTTCTTTATTATGGAATTGAAATGTGAAGTTACTATTGTGTTTCATGCATAATGCTATATATATTTCTAAATGTTATTTATATTAGATTCTTTTATGAGTTTACAAAACTTCCACTATTTTAATTTAGTTCTCATGTTTGACAGCCTTGCTCACCTCCATTCTTTTTTCATAGAAAATCTCTAAGTGCACTCCTGCAGGCTATACTATGTGCAGGTTTATACCCCAATGTAGCTGCTGGTGAACAAGGCATTGCTGCAGCAGCTCTCAGCAGCCTTAAGCAGTCTTCTAGCTATGCAAATTCTCATCGAACAGTCTGGTTTGATGGAAGAAGGGAGGTTCATATTCACCCTTCATCTATCAACAGTAACTCAAAAGGATTCCAGTACCCCTTTCTTGTCTTCCTTGAAAAGGTTTGCTGATACTTTTGGCTGGAGCAGCTTATTAATTCCTTTTAGCATCAAATTTCTTCTACCACACAATTTGAAAATTTATTATTTTTGTTCATATTTGTTTATCCAATTCGGTGCTTTGAAATCAATGTAATATTATTATTATGGTATTTACAAATCTAAAATTACAATAAGGAAATCGTGGCTATCTTTATTGACCTTGAGAAAAAGAGTTGGTAATTTTGATCATCAGAATTGATGGGTGTTAGATTTAGCACTGCAAAAGTTTGTTAATGTTCCATTGGGTCCTTAGCTAGTATTACTTGATGTATTCGCCACTCATGTTTCATACAATTATTATTATAATGTTTAATGTACTAGTTATCATGCATATGATTCTGCACAAATTATGTATATATGTGCAGAATTACTTGCAATTCAATTCTTAAGATTTTAGACTTATTGTTTACTGGTGAAATTGTCAGGTTGAAACAAACAAAGTATTTCTTCGAGACACTTCAGTCATATCTCCATACTCCATTTTGCTGTTCGGAGGGTCAATCAACGTCCAGCATCAGGTACATGTTACTCTTTTCGCAACGAATGATGTTTATTCAATGGAAAAAGGACTAAATTTTGAGAGGAAATACTTGAGATTATTAGAACCCAAACTACATGAGCCATACTTTACTTTTTCAGCACATTTATTCTGTTTTGTTAGTCTGTTAGGGACAGCTTGCAATCTGTTAGTTTCTTAGTATTAGCTTAGCTATGATAAATTATAACTAAAAGACAAACATTGATTTGAAACCATGTCTAGGGCAGCACAGGTGATTTATTTATATTAAGAAAAAGAATCCAATACAATAAATAGAGGAGATAATTGAAAAAGTACCAATTTTTTGAAATTTTTGTAGTAGGTTAGTAGGGGGCTTTGCTGTCATTCAAACCTAGTCCTAAATTTTCCGACTTAAGTTATTTTGAGTAGTCATTTGATTCACAGGTAATCGTAGATTGAAATCATAATCTGGCAAATAGTTTAGGAGCCTGTTTTCTAGTTTCACCAGTTTATTAATTGAATAAGAAACTGGTAGGGAATTGGGTATTATAGAATATATAAGTCTCACATTGAGTAATAGATGTTTGGTGGAGCATTTAAATTCTCGATTCTCTCGATCCCCCTAATAGTTTTTGTGAATGGGTTCCCAAGTGCTTGGGTGTTTGTTAGAAACATTTCTTATTAATTTAAAATAATGACTTCGGGGGACACTCAGAAAGTGCATCTGAAGTTAGGTGAACCAAAGAGATGCTTCAAACAATAAGTATTTTCTTAATGGGAACAGGTATTTTGCTTAGATTGTTTAAAACTGCACTCCGAAGTGTAATTTTTGTTTCTTATTTTTAATTTTCTTTGCTTTTTGTGACAGACTGGTCAGGTCATCATTGATGGATGGTTGAAATTGACAGCACCTGCCCAAGTAGCTGTCTTGTTCAAGGAGCTGCGATTAGCTCTCCACTCCATTCTGAAGGAGCTGATCAGAAAGCCACAGGTGCCATTTTAAGCTTTATTTCCTTAGTCAATGATATTATGTGGTGGGTGGCTCAAATTCCGAAGCATTTTTTACCACTGAAGTTTAATGGTCAAAATTCTATATACCTCCCACCTATAAAGGAGTTCAAGTTTGATTTTAAAAACATCAAACATCTCAATGTCAAACTTTGTAGCAATAGACATCTTAAATTTTTCAATGGAATAACTATGAGCTCTCTTTATACCACGTACTAAGGTATATGTACTACGAAGAAACACATCAAATCAATAGAAGAACTAAAGATAAGCAAATAAAGCGTGTCAAAATTCTGATTTGGAACTAATATTGATATGACTATTGAAAATTAAGGAAAGAAATCAGAGTCGAGAGATTTGACATTGAAATCAATCAGAAATATTGTGGTCTGATTTATGCTATTAATAATAGGATTTGATGTAACTAGAATGTGTCTTTCCTTCTTTTTAGCTACAGCAGTTATATGAATAACTATTTTCCTGATTTTTTGGTCAGATTCATGCACAGAATTATTCTCCTATTCCTATTTATATCTCATGATTGTATCAGTGAAATATATTCACTTTTCCACAAAATGAAATCTACTTAATTTAACTGTGAAATAGAGTGTACAGAAAATCCTTTAATAATAATGAGGATGAAGAAAAAAAAATTAAATTATCTCTCACAACACTCCGGAATGAAATAAGAGAACATCTTTTGTGCATTAAGGGGCTAAACACCAAAAGAAACAACAATGAAAAGCCATGAGGAAAATCTATACTGGCATTTTCTGCTAATAAAGCAAATTAGTTTTGCTATCTGGATAGTCCAAATAAAGGTTGGACCAATTGTCATAACTTCATTTGCAAAACACTTTCTCATAGCTTAATCTGCATCCTTGGTATCATATGTGACCAAACTGGATGGTCTGAGTTGAAAGAAAAAGAATTTGTATATTAATTGTGATGTACAATCGGTAATCTCCCTTTTAAAGGATAAAGATTAAAAAAGTAAATAACTGAAAATAGGAAAACAAATATGCCATGATATCCTAAAGATATCACACACGTATTCACCAGTCCGATAAAACGAGTTTTATCAGTGTCTACCGTTTCCCCCAATTCCCTGAATTTTGAGCTAATTTTAGCTCTTCATAATTAGCCGCATTTTAAGTATTCTATCAAACTGTGAATGCATTGTTTGACGCCTTATGCTATCTATAGCTACCTGTTACTTCTTTCAATATGAGAATAATACTTGGGTTTGTGTTTGCTTTCAGAATGCAACTGGTCTGAATAATGAGATCATTAAATCAATGATCACTCTGCTTTTGGAAGAAGGGAGCACGCAACAATGATTGAGTATCAACTGTCAACTCATGTGAACCACTTAAAGATGCTCTGGTTATCTAGTTTAGGAGGCTAATTTCTACCTCGTGTAATCTGCTTGTCATTCAGTTTGAACCTTCCTATTTCTTTACTGTTGATTATAAACTCTGACAAACGAGTTCAACCATAAAGCTCCATAAAGTTGATCAGACCTGCGCTTTAGCTTTTATGTCCTGTGCAAGGAAATAGCAAGTTCTATTTCTAGACAGGCAGATATTTTATTCTAGTATACACCAGTTGCTACTACTATTATTTATTTAGGAGGTGTCGATACCTGCTATTGTCAGGAAGGACTGTTGTGGTTGCAATGTTCATATTATAATACCTCGTGAAATGCTAAATAAGTAGCTGGATAATGTGATACCGATTCAATCAATTCGATTTAATTGATCTGTTTTTCACTTATTTTCCTAAACCGAAACTAGATCTGCAAACACAAATGAAAAACTTATTAGTTTCTTCCCTTCTGATAATTTGAATAAAAAAATTATTCCATATTTTAGAAAACAAATTAATAACTTCTCTGTAATTATATTTTGCTTAAAAGAATATTTGTAGGCCAGAAAAGTTATGTATGTGGGTGCGTGGAAGAGGGAGGTAAATTGATTATGTACAGTAAATTTTATTTAGTTCATACATTTTATTTTCAAATAAAATTATGTTTAAATAAATTAATTCGACAAAGTATAACAATTAATGTTTAATTTATAGAAATTTTTAAAGTTTAGAAAAATTCAACGCAATAGCTAAATTGATAAATAATTAATTTTTGTAACGTAAAGGTCATTTAGTTTGGCATTTGATGCCTGAGCATAACCATAAGACGTCACATTACATTTCATAAATAGGACTTATGTTTCCGGTATCTTCATTAAATTTGAACCTGTACATCACTGTTATGAAATGATAATAATGTCATTGTTAGTTTTTAAATAAGAAATAGGTTTTCCATCTTCTCTCATTGCGTATTTTGTTTCACTGTTCTAGTACCTGGGTTGTGTTTCACTGCATTTGTTCCTTGAGTTTGGTTGATCATTATGGTTGCACATTGGGTGGTTGTCGGTGGTGTAGGGATTTGAGACACTCTTTGTCGGGGAAGTTGAGTTTCGTGTTTTTTTTGCCTTATAGAATGGCTAATTGGTGTTTTTGAAGAATATGTTTCCATAAAGTCTCCAGAAAACCAGAATTAGAGGAAGAGGTTCTCAAGTCAATTGTGTACGTTGGACTGCATCTATTTGAAGAAGAGAGGGCGGTGGTGTTATTAACATTGTGGAAGGTCCTCAACATGTACCTGGTATTGAAAATGACAAAAATACCTTTTCAAAATGACGAAAATAACCTTAGAAGAAGGTGTAAATAAATATTGCTTCCAAAATCTTTTATCCGGAACACATGTTTTAATTCTGGAAATTTGTATTCAGAATGCATTTTTAATTTTGTGTTCTGGATTTTTTTATTTGGAATGTATTTTTTTATTTTTGAATTATATTTACTATTTTGGATTTTTAAATTCGGAATAAGGATAATTTTGGAAATTTTGAAAAATGATAGGGTGCAGGTTATAATTGATATGGTGCAGGAAGAAATTGCCTGGAGATTATGTTGTAGTTGAGGAGACTCATGTGGAGGATGAAGTCTATCTTGGAGGTCAAGTGGATAGATCATTATTAGGTAGTTATGAGGACTATGTGGCAAGACAGTTATGGAATAATGTGGTAAGTAATGATGTTGAAATACCATACGTGTCCATATCACATGCATTAATTGTAGTGGGATGTTATCTACACCAAAGGAAGTCAATTCACAAGCACAAGGCCTTAGTATATCTAGGGGTACACCCACAATGAGTTTTATTTAACCGAACATATTAACTTGATCATTCTCTTTCGCAATATGTTGTAAAGCATATTTAGACATAAAATCAAGCAATTTTTTGTACTTTGTCATGTTAAAGACATGATCCACCACATCAAGACTCTTTTGAGATGAAGCTTTAATTATATTGTGTTGCAAGATAAATCATCTTGTTTATGAAATCCTATAAAAGCATTAGTCTCTCATGGAGCTCTAAAGCATCATCTTTAGACTTCAATGTGCAGCCTCAACCCTACAAAGGAAACCAAATATTATGCTTGTAAATCCAATATGCAACCTTAACCCTACAAAGGAAAACAAAGACATGCAACAGATGCACATACATATTACTTATTGTGTTGCCTAAGTGCATCACCCAACTTGTCCATGCCTTAATAATTTTTTCTTTGTGTGAATTAACCAAGTATCATTCACATATTTAATAAATATAGATCATGAAGAACAAACAACTTCAAACACCTGGACACAATGTTGAAACGCGTCTACATTCTCACAATCTACACAGATCCCCAAGCTTCCATCACTTGATCTCATGTCTCTCTTGGATGCACTAACATTTACATTTTGCATTCAAACTTTTATTAATGTTAAAGTGACATAGAAGATTAGAAGCATCAGAAAACACAAAATTTATTGCATTCATGGTAGCAATATCTCTATCACTCACCATGACCCTAGGGTATGCATCAATTCTCAAAACAATCCTTTAAGTCTCTCAAGGGCCTATACAAATTTATTTCCATGCCCAAATGTGAGTAACACAAATGGAGTAGACAAGGTCAACCTCGTTGAAGTAATACCGAAAACTTCAAGTTAGGGCATCATACTTATTAGTTTTCTAGGTATTATCCATCACTAATAGGGAATTCAATGGTTTCACTATGGGTGTATCTAAAATATATCTTGCACCACATTTGTCCCTCATTGAACCTACACCAATGAACATACATGTCTCACTCTAGTAATATTATCAATTGTTTCAATTTAGTTTGTAACCTCGTTTTGATCTTTGATACACAGTCATGGCATTACAAATGTGTTTTATGGTGGTTACATTCTTCTCATTGTGCTCCTTCATTGTTAGCAAAATATTTAGGTTTTTAGGCTTCACTGAACTCTTTGTCATGTTAACAAGCATGAACTTCCCATTAGTTGTTAACCTACCAATATATAGATGACTTACCAACGTATATGTCAAGTCATGATTATAAGACCCACAAAGTAATTTTTTTGTGACCATGCATCCTTTACTATCTTTTACCATTTTCCAAGGACATGCACATTTTCTAGTTTCACTTTTAGTAGTCTCTAAGCTTTTTTTTTATTTCATTTGTATTTACCTATTCTCTCACAACCTAATAATATGTATATCATCCTTCCTCGTTGGTCATTCCATGTATCTGACCATAATATAATAGTAACAAAGCTAAAATCAAATGCAACTTTTCTCGCCTATTTCAACATGTCATCCCTAGTAGCAAGTACCCACAAAATATTATCACAATTTCAAATTTTATTCATCAAATACGTTTTACAAATAATATGTAAATAGTTTGGATCTTTTACCTTTACCTCATCTATCATAAACACGTCCCTACATTCATGTGGCTTACATTCATTATTTAATGCATTACAATATATTGACTAATCAATATTAACATCATCTAGCCCCACTCCCTACCCACACCCACATCAATCTCATTTGATATCCTCGTGTGAAACCCTAGGATAATATCATACTTCTGCAATAATTAAATACATGTTAGAAATTAAAACAAAAAAGGGCAAATTCCCATGCAAAATCCCTAGTACCTTGTGAAAAAGAAAATCCAAAATAGGTTTTCTAGAACAGTTATTTTGACTTTTGGAAATGTAATTTTGGAATGAAAATTACACTTCTGGAATTACATTTTTGAAAGCCAAAATAACTATTCCAAAATGCATTTTCTCAATTCCAGAAAAGCAATTCTATAATTTTATATTAAGTTATGGACAATGTATTTCACAAGTCTTGCTTATGCTTCATATTCTATTCTGGAATTACATTTTTGAAAGTCAAAATAACTATTCCAAAATGCATTTTCTCTATTCCAGAAAAAGCAATTCTATAATTTTATATTAGGTTATGGACAATTTATTTCACAAGTCTTGTTTATGCTTCATATTCTATTCCAAAAATCGATTTTTAGTATGCATACCAAAAAATTTCAAAAAGCTCATTCTGGAATACAATGTCAAAATGGAAACAAAGTTCTGGATTACCTGTTCCGCAACCTATCGCTCAATTCTTGAAATGTAATTATGGAATTCAATCAAACTACCTCAAACACATTCTGGATTGCCTATTCTGGAAGTGTTTTTCCAAACTTCGAATTCTAGAAAATCCATTTTCACCATTTCACCCCACCACCAATGCCATATACTCCATATTCATGCTCGACAAAGTCATTATTGGTTATAGAGTAGCTTTAAGTTACACAAAGACTTAGTATGATACATTGCAAATCTCCCTTGAGGATAATTCCAATATCCTTAATTGTCTTTAGGTATTTCAAGATCTGCTTCATAGTCTACCAATGCTCCATCCCAAGTTTGTTCACTTACCTAGTTAACCAAACTAATTGCTTAGGAGTGCATATCTTTATACATCAAACTCTTCATTTTAGTAACATGAGGAACACGTTTTCCTTTTTCTAACCATATTAAGAAATATTGAGCTTTACAAGATGTATATATTGTCAAAATTGTGCTCACGGCCTTAGCACATTCCATCCTAATATATATTAGCATCTTTTGGATGTACTTCCTTTAACACAAAAAGAGTTTCTTTTGGGTTATCCATCTTTACCTTAATCCTGAAATCACCTTTGTTATGTCTAAATCCTTTGCTTCAAATTCACTACCGTGTAATGAATTTAACCTTTTGTTTCTTAGTCTTATCTTGATGCAATAGTATGTTGCCTATATACAACAATAAGTAGACGAACTCACAATTGTCCACTTTATGATAGATGCAAAGATCATAAGAACTTATATTATACCATTATCTATATAAAAAAATTTAAACTCCTTAAAGCATAATTCTAAATTGTTGTTGGTTCTTAGAAATTTAACCATCTTCCAAATTTGGTTAGGCATTAAGAGGATTCAATCACCACTAAAAAAAGTCATCTTTGACAACAGTTTTAAGTGCATTTTAATAATAGTTTTAGAACCATAGTTGATTGATTCCATGTTAAAAAAAAAGGATGTTTTCAATAGTGACTGAAATCATTGTCGTATATATAACCTCTGATACTGGTTCTATGCAAAATCGTCATCATATATACACCTACGACAAAGATTTCCATTACGAATCATTGTCACACGTTGCACATATAACAACGACTTTGCATAGAATCGTCTTTATATCATTTAAATATTTATTAAATTTTACATCAATACGAATACGATTTTGTATAAAATCGTTGTTGTCAATAACCTTATGATGACGGTTATGGGTATAATTATTGTTTTATTCTTTTTTTCAATTTTGCTTGTTTTTTTTGTTTACCTTAATTAAACAACCTCAATAAATGAAATTTGTAGTATAGCCAGCTAGAATCAACCATATCATACGAAAGCATAAATTTTTCCTTTTTTAATCTAAATGAAGACAATTATAACTCAATAAAAAATAGTATAAAAAATATATTAAAATGTGTAAATAAGTATTGTAAATGTCAAAAAATTTGAAACTTAAAAGCCAAAAGTGAAAAGAAAAATTAAATAACGAAGTTTGTAAACAATTAAATGTCATATAGCCTAATATATTGTAAAAAAATGGTAAAATAGGTTGTCCATGTTGATATAACAAAGTCAATATTAAATGTCATATAGCCTAATATATTGTAAAAATTGGTAAAAGTAGGTTCTTCATGTTGATATAACAAAGTTAATGGATTTAAAATGGAATGATTGAACATATCCATGAAATATTGTAACACAATAATTTGAAATTAGCCTATAAATTATAAATAGTTTGTTTAATAATGAAATATTTAAACATAATTTTTTGGTCTCTACTACTTCTAATATTATCACTCTCATTATGTGTTGACTAAATGCATATAAATCCTACTCTTATAATCAAGGATGTGACATATAATTGATTAGTACAAAAATTTTAATTAATATTTTTTATATTTCACAAAATTTTAAAGAGAATTTACATTGATCTTCAGGTTATACAAAATGAAAGTGATAATTAACCACAATCACTACACACCTGAAAATCAACATAAAATACAATGAACTGAAATTTATTAAATATATAAATGTAGATTAAAATACGTGTCCTAATGAATTATTAAAACATTATTAATATTTTCAAACCATCAAACCGTATAGTAAGAAATGTCAAGAGTTTGGTAGTCTTAATCATATACCTTCTCAAGAATTACAAGGAATTGTTTCTCCATGGTCATTTGTCAAATGGGGAATGAAAATTCTTGGTTCATTTCCTTTAGGATGGGGACAGACCAAGTTCTTAATTGTAGTCATTGACTACTTTACAAAATGGATAGAAGTTGAAGCTCTCACAAAAATAACAGCTCAACAAGTCCAAATATTTGTGTGGAAATATATAATTTGTAGATTTGGTATCCCATACGCTATTATAACTTATAATGGCCGACAATTTACTAATAAAAAGTTTATGGAATTCTATGCAGATCTAGGAGTTAAATTAGTAACAACCTATGTTGAACACCCGCAAACAAATGGACAAGCAGAGTCTGCTAACAAAGTTTCGGCCAACTAAAAAGAAGACTTGGAAGTGCAAAAGGATTTATGGGCATACAGGTGCATACCTCAAAAAACAACTGGTTAAACTCCATTTAATCTTACATATAACACTAATGCCACAATACCAGTTGAAGTAAATGAACCAACTTTACGAAGACAAATAGAAGATTGGAATATCAATAATGAATGCTTTGAGAACTTTTCTAGATTTAATTGAAGAACTTCGATAAAAAAAAAAAAGCAAAGATAAAAGAGGAAGCAGCAAAAAGAAGAGCATGCAAGAGGTTTAATTCTAAAGTCAAACTAAAAAGTTTCATTGAAGGAGAGTTAGTGTGGAGGATGAGAACTGATGCTAGAAAAGATCCACAATAAGGTAAACTAGCACCTAATTGGGAAGATCCTTTCAGAATAATAGAGAATCTACAAAATGGAGCTTACTTATTGGAAACGTTAGATGGAAAGATCATATCGAGAACATGGAATGCAAGTCATTTGAAGTTTTATTTTAATTAAATACATTGTAAAGACATCAATTTTGTGTATAAAGCCATGACATGGATGTTTTTCTTTGTATAAAGAAAATTTCGTGCAAAATCAAATCATGTATAAAGAAGTTATTCATGAACAACAAATCTTACTTCATATTATTTCAAAAACCTCTCAGACTAGGATGTTTTCACTTCGGGTGAAATCCCTCCAGAGAGCATATTTCATATTAATTCAAATACCTCTCGGCCTATGATGCTTTCCCTCTAGGTGAAATTCCTCCCGAGAGTATAATTCAATAACCTCTCGGCCTATGATGTTTTCACTCCATGTGAAATCCCTCCCGATAGCATATTTCATATTAATTCAAAAACCTTTCGGCCTATGATGCTTTCACTCCTGGTGAAATCCCTCCTGGGAGTATAATTCAATAACCTCTTGGTCTAGGATGCTTTCACTCCAAGTGAAATTCCTCCAAAGAGCATATTTCATATTAATTCAAATACCTCTTGCCCTAAGATGCTTTCCCTCTAGGTGAAATCCCTCCCGAGAGTATAATTCAATAACCTCTCGGCCTATGATGCTTTCACTCCAGGTGAAATCTCTCCCGATAGCATATTTCATATTAATTCAAAAACCTCTCGGCCTAGGATGCTTTCACTCCAGGTGAAATCCCTCCCAAAAGCATATTTCATATTAATTCAAAAACCTCTCAGGATAGGATGTTTTCATTCCAGGTGAAATCTCTCGTGAGAGCATACTACATATAAATCATGAAAACTCTTGGTTTAGGATATTTTCAATCTAGAAGAAATCCTTCACAAGAATATATTTTATCCAAAGTAGAAATTTCTCAAAAGTTGTCCATGCCGAAAGGTCAAATTAAAGCCGAAAGCTGAATACATATGAAAAATTTACAAATTAAGTTTTTTATTCAATGTTAGAGGTTCATTATATAATCAAAACAACAAAATCAGAAACAAGATAATTAAAAGAAGTAATCGAAAGATTATGCCGAAAGGTCAAATTATGTAAATGCTTTAAGTTAGTACAATCAAAAGAGGTCATAAAAAGACCAAGATAAAACACATTCAAAAGCCCGATAATTATTAAATCAGGAGCTATTACAAAAAATCAAAAGTAAAGACTAATTCACTTCTCGGCATTTGCATTGCCATGGGCACCTCCTTCTTATGCATCTTCGTCAGAGATTTGGTCAATCGGAACCAACTCACCATTGTAAAAATCTTTGCCGACATCAAAGTTTTCTTCATCTAAAGGAATCTTATAAAAAATAAGTGGCTTGCTGAAGGGCTTTGTCGAAACCTAGCTTATGTTGCTCAATAACATAGCCTTCAACCACAGACACATTTAATTTCAGTTGACTTATCTCCATTTGTAAATGATGAATAGTTTCGGCATCAGTTTGTTTTACGACACACAAATTAGATAAATTTTCCTTCAATTGTCGGTTTTCATCATGAAATTTCAATCTTTTGGCAGCCAAATTAGCAATCTCATCTTTGAGTGATTCCTTTTCGGCTTCATATTGGACATTCACATTGGACAATTCTTTAACTTGAGCAATCAAAGAATCAAGCTTTTTACCCAACTCGGATAACTCTGCTTTCAATATCTTAAACTCAGCAGAAAAAATACCATTTGCACTTCCTTCTTTGTTAATATTGTCGATTAATAAAATGCGATTTGCAAGTTCGACAATTGAATCCGCCAAGGAAGGAATATCATATGTCTTTAGCATATGATGAGAAGGCCCATCAAGATTAGTCTGAACAAACTCTTAGAAACATGTTGATGCAACAAAAATTGTTTTTGGAAAAGGCCGAGAAGAACTCCCAACAGCATGACGATGACGTCTAGAAGATGAATGTGATCTTCTAACACTTCGGTCTCGTTTCTTGCTCCTCTTCAAAGGACCAGCCTTAACATTTTTTAAGTTATCAAGTTCAGCGATAACCTCTACCCGAGAAATGGGTTCGACAACATCCAGTTCTACTTCATGATTAACTTCTCTTTTAGGTCGAGGAGTTAAACCTCCAGCTTTGCTCACAATTTTTGAGAAATAAGAACATTGTTTCGAAATAGTTGTCGTCATCAAACCTGAAAGTCAACAAAAGATTTAGCAAAGTTAAAAATCTCTTGTTATAAAGAAAGAACTTGAAAAAATACTTATCAAGGAAATCTTTTCGTGGTCTTTTAGAAGTATATAACTGTAACAAAGCGCGAGTAGGAATCTTATGGGATAAGTGATCAAGTACTTCAAGAGCATGACGGCCTTCAATATTCATCGAATGATACGAACATGAATTGAACTTCAAAGTAGAGTTGGTCCAGTAGAAAGGAATGTTTGGAACATCACCATCAAAGAAATAGTTTCTTCCATTGCCTTCGATCATAATTTTGAAAAAAAAACCACCTTTGAAGTTCTTATACGAAGAAGTAAATGGTTTAAGAAAACAAAATTTTGACTTACTAATCAAGGACAACCAGGTCGATAACTATAATAATACAAGAAAGATTTCAGACTAGGAGACAACGAAAGAAATTTACAGAAAATGCTAAAAGCTTGCATAGAAGCCCAACCGTTGGGATGAAGTTGAGTAAAGGCAACGTTGAGAAATCGAAGCACACCCATTTAAAATTCTTCTAAGGGAAATCTAACAAGAAGGTCAGTGAAAATACATTCATAAAAATAGAAAAAAAATCACAATTGTCACCCTCATGGACATGACAAACATTGTCAACGACTCTGGCGCGCCAAAAAAGAAATGATCTCTTCAGTTGCATTAGGAGAATAAATATAAATGTTGGAAAGAAAACTTCTAAGGGTTGAAGAAGAACAATACCAAGAAAAATATTCTCAGACTTTAGGATTAACCAATCATAATCGAGACGAAGACTTATCCTCCCTTCTGCTCTCTCGGCTCTTTCTTCAACTTCAACATCCATAGACGCATCATTCGAGTCTTTCATACAACAAAGTGTAGCAGATGAAGAGACTGAATCAATATTTGTATTAGTCTTCATCACTCTCCCAGTAGACTCATTACCCACGCTCGAAAACCTCATAAATTCATCAAAAACGGAAACAGAGCTTGAAGAAGACATTGTACCTTCTGAGAGTATTCGGCTAAATCTTTCGGAATCAAGAATACAAAAAAGCATGAGGTAGATCATATGAAACTAAGTATTTATAGCAATAGTAAAACTCTTCCATATGAAACATTACAACATCACAACCGTTGAAATGTATTACATCTAACGATCAGGTGTTTATAACCCGTCAGGTCAACCGGCAAATTCAAGAAAAGGGCGCGAAACGAGGCAATCTTTTGATACGAAAATGCATTTAATACAAAATCAAAATCATTTCCAAAATATATTTCTACTGATATGTTTTAAATGCAATTTTTTCCTTCTTAATAGGCATGACGTCTTTTCAAAATCCTCATGCCCGGGAGGCTAGAGTACTGTCTAGGCCGAAATATCAACCGAAAGGTTGTGCCGAAAGGTCAATCGAAAGGCCAGACCAAAAGGTTAAATACAAAAAATAAATAAGTAAAATTAAATTAGTTACTGTAACAAAACCCATAAAACAGACTCAAATATACAGGTGTGTGTTTAAAGAATATTAAATGCAAAAAGAAAAAACTCAAGTAGCTTTTAAGCCTGATAAGAGAGCCTTATAAATAGATGTTCAACCCAAGAGATAAGTAGAGTGAATTTATCTTATAATTATACAAAATTAATTCCAACTTTGGCATCGGAGCGCCTTGCAGGTACGCACACTCACCCATGAGAGGAGACCGAGATGAAAAGCCGAGAGATCCAGTTGATCCAACCCAGTTAATTAAGTTTACTAGTCATTTAAGCTCAATCTCAAGTCAAAGGAAGAGTGGACTGAAAGCCCAACCCGAGAGAGGAGACCGAGAGGATCAGGAAGACCGAGAAATTTGCAACAAAAAGGAGTTTTGTTTCTAGACCCTAGTAAAAACAATATATATATATATATATATATATATATTATTCAAAATCAAACATACAATTAAATACAATCAATCAATGCACAATAATCGTTTAAAGGATAAAAATTAAGAACAAGAAATGGGTCAACTTGGATTTTGAAGTAGAATCGGTGGTGGTGATGGTGGCAGATAGTCACAATGTTAACATGAGAGCGTAGTAAGTGTTGACGTTGAGGAATAAAACATAGCAAGATATTGTATTATCTTTGCTAACAATTACATTTATAATACTTGCAGTAATTGTCTCCTAAATGCTTATGAGTAGTTACTTAGAAATATTTATTTAATTGAAATAGGAAAAATAAAGAGTCACATGCAGTTACGTGCATTTATATACAGTTACAAAAACACAATATCTAACACTCCTCCTTGATTTTTGAACTGCAAACTTCAATCTTTTATCTTAAGAATTCAAACTTGCTAGGTGAAAGTGGCTTGGTAAACAAATCTGCAAGTTGATTTTCAGGTTTACAATAACAAAGAGACACATCACCAATCTTCTGCATTTCTTTTACAAAAAATAACTTGTTATTAAAGTGATTAGTTTTTTCATGAAAAATTGGATTGTTAGAGATTGCAATAGCAGCTTGGTTATCAACAAAAATCTTTGTGCTATGCTTCTGCTCCATATTTAAATCAGTCAGGATCTTCCTTAACCAGAGAGTTTGATTTACAGTAGCTCATTTGACATCCAACTGAAATACTTTCCAATTATTTTAAGTAGCGAGAGCGAGAAGCAATCGGATTGTGTCAAGCCTAGCAACAGGTGCAAATGTGTCTGAATAATCAACTTCGAACACTTGAGCATATCCCTTTACTACTAGCCTTGCTTTGAGCTTGTTGACTGAGTCATCAGGATTTAACTTAGTCTTAAATACCCACTTCACTCCTATTATTTCCCCGTCATGTGGTTTATCAACCAACTCCCAAGTTCTGTTTTTCTCAATCATTGACAACTCCTTCTTCATTGCAGCCATCCAATGTTTATTATTTTTTGCATCATGGTATCCGGCAGGTTCACAAACAGCCACATTGCATCTCTGATATACATTAGAGAGTGATCTTGTTCCTCTAATCAGTGTATCATTTGTTAGTTCATTCTGTCATTCTTCATCTACATGTTCTTCTAGAGTGTTGATAATGGATAAATGCCTTAGTCTTTTGTGCCAAATTTTAGTGACACTTTCTTTAAAGGCCATGTGCTCCTCCTCATTGGATTGAGAGCAAAACTCTTTCCCTTCATTTCAACTTTAAACAAATCTCTGCCATCAACATCTTTGATTAAGCAATGTTTATTTTCAAACATCACTTTATAGCCTTTTTCCAATAATTGACTAACACTCAAAAGATTTTGATCAATCTCTGGCACAAAAAGAACATTTGTAATGATTTTTGTACCTTTATAGTTTGTGATAGCTACTGTGCCTTTTCCTTTTACTGTCAGGTGTTCACCATTTCCAATCCTCACCCATTTAATCTCAGTGGTTCTCAATTCTTTGAAGAGTTCCTTGTCATGTGTCATGTGGTTGGTGCAGCCACTGTCAACCAGCCAACTCTCACTTGATTCTCTGCTTGAGAAACAAGTGGCTACGAACAATTGATCTTCCTCTTCTTGATCAGTAACTTGATCATCTGCCTCTTCCACTTGATTTTTGTTTTTGCATAGCATTGCTTCATGTCCAAGTTGGTTGCATTTGAAACATTTGGCGTCAGGTATTCTCCAACATTTGAATGGTGGATGGCATGTTGGCAAGGTGAAACGTTTTCTTTTTATACCTGCTGTAATGCTTGGTTGTTGAGAATTTAAGAGCTCCGCAAGAGAAATCTTTGATAGGTCCTTTGTGTTATCCAGGATTGTTATGGTGGCTTCAAACCTCTTTCGAACTGTTACAAACGGTTTTTCCACAATTCTTGAATCATTTAACACAAATCCAAACAACCTCACTTTGTTGACAATGCTTAGAAGTATGTCAGAGTACTCTTTTACGGATTCTGACTCCTTCATTATTTGCAGTTCAAACTCCCTGATTAGATTCAGCACTTGCATTCCACGAATCCTCTCATCACCTGCACATTCTACCTTAAGGTAATCCCAGATTTCTTTTGCTGACCTCAAGAACATTATCCTTGGGAATACCATAGGAGATACAGCTACAAATAGGCATGTTTTTGCCTTTGATCTCTTCATCTTCTTTTCCTTTTGTGATTTTATTTTGCCACAGTAGGGTTTTCTGGAATTGACTGAATTTCATAGTCCTCTTCTATAGTTTCTCATAGATACAATGCTTCTAGGTAGGTCTCCATACGAACGATCCACATCTGATAATTATCTCCATTAAAGACTGCTGGTGCATTACTGAAAATTTGGACTCTCCTTGCATTGATGAACTCTACTAACATCACAGATCCCTCAAGAAGATAGCTCTGATACCAAATGTTGGCGTTGAGAAATAAAACCGAAGATATTTTATTATCTTTGCTAACAATTACATTTATAATACTTACAGCAACTGTCTCTTAAATGCATACGAGCAGTTACTTAAAAATATTTATTAAACAATTGAAACAAGACAAATAAAAAGTCACATGCAGTTACGTACATTTATGTGCAGTTACAAAAACACTATCTAACCGTAAGAAACAATGTTTGGCAACTATAGAAGTCAAATGACGAAAGGTGACAATGATGAAGTCAACGGAACAATTGTTGTTGTCCATTAGAACCTTGGGTGGACAAATTTTATTGAACATTAACTGCAGGACCTAAGTTCAAAGCACTAATATTTTAATTCTAGTATTGTGAGGAGTTGGCACACGAGATGCCCTTCATTCTCCTTTTCTTGCTTTCATCTCCTTCTGATTTTTTACCTGCCTATTGTTGGATGGGCGAAAAAATAATTTCTTATTCCTCCTCAACAGCCTCCCAAACATCATTTGCCTCAATTCTTGCAACCTAGATATGGTCATTATTACCATCAACACAAGGCTGCTAGGGCTGTGTAGGGTGATTCAGGATCCATCTATTTGTTGAATTGTAGTAAAGGGTTTATCTTAAGAAAACACTAAATACCAGTGTGTTAGAAATAAAATAAAAAAACTAACAAAGGAAGAAGAGCATATTGCTTAATACACATTTTGTAACAAAAGGAAACTAAAAGTAAGAACCGACTTCCTAAACATATTTAAGGTGGATTCCTCTCAAACTTCATCCATATTCCCTGTCATTTGTTCTAATGTATATCATAAGGTCTTGTTCTTTTAATAACCTTTTCAAAGCAAAGTTCAAAAGAAATGGAATCCTCTTATTAATAATTTATTATCATTATAAATTTCATTTCATGATGGGCTTGACTTCAACATATTTTTCCTGAGTAAAAGATCTACAGCAGACCTGATATGTGAGCATAAGTGGCCAAATCTATTATCAATTGTCTTATAATTCCACATTAATTTTTCTTTCAAAATTGTATTGCATATTTTTTCCAACAGATGAAATTTCTGTGAAGCCTTAAAAATTGAGATTTAGTCTAGTAAGAACTCCAATTACAACTTACAAGTGAAGAGTGAGAAGAGAGAGGTAGGTTGGAACTTCGAAAGCCACAGAAAAGTTTGTTTCTTGGTCTCATATGCCAATTGCATCAAGCAGGTTGGAATGTTGAGATACTGAGACTAATGAGTTAGCTACAATTGCACCACTGGCAGCAACTGCTGGGACTCCAATGCCAGGAAAGGTGGAGTCTCCACAGCAATAAAGCTGTGGGATGGGAGTTGAATGTCCAGGAAAGGTATCTGTGCCAGCTTGCACAGCTGGCCCGTATGTTCCTCTGTTCCTCCGAAGAAACCTTTGATGTGTCAGTGGACTTCCAACCAACTTCACTTCACATTTCTCCCTGCTGAAACCTTCCCCCACTGCTCTCTCCACAGCTTTCCACATTACCTGATTCAACTCAACAAACACACATATATGCTATGTTACTGCTAACCATACATAGATATCATTCTCCACATATCATATGCATACCTCTGATCTTTCAGCTTTCAGATTTCTGTATTCAGCACTCCTACGATCAAGTCCTTCCCACAAGTCAAATGGCTCAGTTCCTGGCATATAAGCATGTAGCACGTGTTTCCCAGGTGGGGCCAGATGAGGACTGAGTGCACTAGGTATTGATATCAGCACAACATTCTGGTCTGCATCAACTCCTCTTTTCCAGTCATTTACAACTATATGATGAATCCCCAGATCACTGCGTATATCCTGGTCAATCAGATATTGGAACATGTTATCAACTTCAGTTTAAGTAGTTTAAACGGCGGATGATGACAGACAGCTACTTGAAACTTGAAGATGCAACCAGCATGAGTGACATTACTTGTGTTGTGCTGCTACAACTTTGAGGAAATATACCAATTCTCAGTGAAGAAATCACAGATGAAACAGTGTTTTGTGAACTACCAACTACTTGGAATGCTGTTAGGGAAGAGACCAAAGACATGAAAACTTTGGCTGTAACATGGACCTTCCCCTTTTATTTATCAATTGCTTCAAGAGAAAGACATTACAAACAAATAAACCAGTCACCAAAATGGCAAACCTCAGCATCAAATCCTAAATGGAGATGCATGAATGAATCACATTGAGGAGTCGTGTTAATCCTATCTGAAAAAGACTTTGCAACAACTTCTTTAGGTAGCAATTTTAAGGTGTCCCACATCGATGCATTGCTGACAACAGCCTTTTTAGCACGTAGGAACTGCAGAATACATAAATATTCAATTAAAAACTAAAACGCAGATGCTAACCAATAAAAGTTTATCTTTGTGCCTTTTATCAATCAAAAACATACTCACTTGACCACTCCTCAGCTTAACTCCAATGGCTCTATCATTTTCAACAACAATTTTTTCCACGTGACTTTGGAGGGAAATTCTTCCCCCAAATTTCTCTAGTCCTCGCACAAGAGCATCCACAATAGCTGCACTTCCATGAAGGGGGTACTCAAGACAGCATCCTGGTTTGTACCATTCTGCAAACATGTAAACCTGAAAATTTGTTTGGACATTCATAAACTGAAACTTCAGTAACAATTTACAAAGGTTTCACTAATTAGTACACTAAGGCTTCAACCAGCAGTGAATCACTAACTTCCTATCCCATTGCTTAAGAAGATGTTAAGAAATGAAAAGAAGAGTAGTTACCAACCATCTCTGCTGAAAGCACAGCATTAGCTTTGACCCCAGCAAGCAAGAATGCGAGGAGGTCAATCCAATTCCGTATGAAAGGGTCTTTGAGCTGCAAATCATCAAGTATTTCGGAGAAAGGTCTGAGAAGTTTTGTGGCCCCAAGAGCAGTCCGAGGTCCCATCTGAATAAAGGATTTTAAGAGAGAAGGAGCATATCGAGCTGCAGCAGTGGAAACCACACCCCAGTCTCCTCGAATAGATAGAGGGGGAAGAGCCATTGCAGCTGCAGATAATGGAAGCACAGCATCCTGTGATGTCAAAAAAATTACGATAACTGGGGGCTGTTTGAACAATATTAGGATGGGAGAAAGACAAGATAACTCACTAAAAGTTTGCGCCACTCATCAACAGCATTTGGACCTGCGTACTGTTGAAGGTCCTGCATGAAGTGAAGACAATTTATACAATACTAAGGTGTGTTTAGAGAGAAAAAATGGATGCATGTGGAGCATGGGAGAGCAGAAGAAACCTTGAAAAATTCGGTAGGGCCAATGCGTGACAAGAATTGACCTTCAGGTATGTGAACCATCCATGAATCATAAGTGACACATGGAAGGGTCTCGCCCAAGGCATCCAAAACCTGAGCAAGAGGATTAGCCTGAGGACCCCGTGATTGCAAGCCGGAGAACAAAGATGGCCCAGAATCAAATTTGAAACCTTTGACGTCAAAAGAATGGGCAGCACCACCGGGTTGGTCATGGCTTTCTACCACCAACACATCTTCCTCGTACCTTGCCAACAGTGCTCCACAACACAGTCCACCGATGCCACTCCCAATGACAATCACATCAGCTTCACCATCTGCCTTACACCTCCACTTAGACTTATGACTCTCACGCCTCACACCATTTCTGAATGAACTGTAACATCTCACCAGATTAGGTGCAGCCATCATCATGGACATCCTCACTTCAATTTTTCACTTCTCCCTTCTCCTTTCTCATCTTACCTCACCTCATTTTTTTTTTTCTTGTTCTTAAATTAGCCACGTCACGCACAACTTCCTCCCCTTCCTTTTTCTTTTCTTCTCCTCGTAAATAAACTTCAAATAAATTAATATCCACATCAATATATAATCTTATAATCAATATTTTTTTATATTTTTAACATATTGTGTAATGTGTAGGCGAAATTACTCGACTTCAATATAAATAAATTTGCAAAGAAATCGTGAATGTTGAGCACGAGTAGAGTACATGTAATAGTGAAGTCGTGAGACATGTAAACGATTTTTATGAACAAAAGTACTTGAAGTCTTAATGAGCAGAGTACTTGATAATCGTGTTTAGTGTATGGTAACCACAACTTTAATTTTTGAAGTTTTTTTTTATTTTTCTAATAGATAAAATTATTTTATTTTTACTATTTTGAATGATGAAATAATTAGTAAATAGTTAAAATCAATAATAATATTGAAATAATTTAAATAAATTTTGAGTAATTCTACTAAAGATTACATCGACTAGAGACTAGGACATTTCATTGTATATAAGTGGGTGCAAATCTCACCTCATGAGTCGGTTTTATGAAGTTGAGTTAGGCTTAAAGTTCATTTCTTAATATGGTATCAGAGCTATTTTCGAGTCTATCTTAACGAGTATTTGTTGGGCTTATCAGGTCACCCGTTATCGGACCACCCATAATATGTTATCTCACGCACGAGTTGTCACTCTCGGCGTGAGGGGGTGTTGGAGATCACACATCGACTAGAGATTAGAACATTTCATTGTATATAAGTGAGTGCAAACCTCACCTCATGAGTCGATTTTATGGGGTTGAGTTAGGCTTAAAGTTTACTTCGTAATATATTCTTTAAAGTGTAAAATTAATTTAATTATAAACGATTTTAGAATCCTAAATGGTACACCTTAAAAACCAAACTCTAAGATAAATCTTTAATCCTAAAATTTAAAAGTTAAAAGTATATAAATTTAAGAATTCGTGAATTTGTAAATCTTTAAAAAATTATTGACAAAAGTCATTTAAATTTTATTCGACACTGATCCATGTCATACACAATCAGACTAGATGATTCTCAGTGTGATCGTGAGGAGTTTCAAATTCTCTTTTTTTCTTGTACTCATGTTATAGTTGTTTGTTTGGCATGTCACACAACAATCTCAAGCAAAAACAACCTATATTTTTTTTGGTTTTGTAAATGTCAGTCATCAATAACACAATGTTAAATGCATTCAATAATTTAACTGAATCGGGATGGGTCAAAAAAATATCACTCAACCATATAAGACTCAGGACACCTACTCTAGTGAATGTAGTATTCATAGTCAAGCAACATCATTGATTGTTGCAATTTAGTTCTAGGACCTCTAATTAATATTCTATATGCATATCTAGCATTATACACTTGTTTAATTGTTGTCACATTGTACTCATTATTCTCTTTCAAAGGAAGTAATATTTTGATCAGTTTCACTAAAATTTTTATCATATCAACAAGCATGATATGTTCATAGGATTCCAATCTACTAGTATATAGATGACCAACTAATGAGAAAGTCAAAGTATCATGCAATACCTTCAATACCCAACATTCACCTTTCCCAACAAGTTTACCCCACAATTTAAAAGGAGAGTTACATTTTTGCATTCTCGTGTACTTGTAACACTCATCTCCACATCAGGCTTGTATTTTCTATACTTACCATCCTTCCCACAACCTAACAACATAGATTTCTTTCTACCTTGTCTTACATTTCTGGTGTTAGATCTAACAATCAATTAAGTCAAAATGTCACCCTATGCACCCATTCCAGTAAGTCATCTCGAGAATAAAAACCTAAAAATATGTCAACACCAATAAATCACACCTCAAACTTATAACAAAATCAATGAAAATATAATTTACCTCATTAGTTGTAAAATGACTACCATAATCTGTTGGAACCAATTCATCTTCACTAACTTTATAATTTATTAACTGGTTCATATTAGAGTTTTTTTTCTACTTCTTTAAATATATTTATCCACATTTCTGATTCCCTGACCATAATTGAACAAATGACTGGCCTACAACATTCAAATTTATAAAAAAAAAAATTTAATTTTAATTTTAAAAAAAAACAAAAGTAATTTAAATTATATTGCATACCGGATTGTACAATTTGAATGTCCACACCGGATTCAGACTTACATATTAGATTGTACAATCCATAATGTAATATAATTTAAATACATACAGGATTGTACAATCTAGAATGCAATATAGTTTAAATTACATGTCAGATTATAAAATTCAAAAACTAAGTCTGAATTTGGAAGATCATCCAGATTGTAGAATTTGATTTGTAAATTTAAATCACAAACTGAATTGTATAATCCAAAAGTTCATCATAAATTTGGATTTAACTTTCGAATTGTACAATCCAATATGTATATTACACAATGGAGATGTTCTATATTGTGCAATCCGATATACACAAACAAAATAAATAAAAAGATATGTGAAAAAAGACAAAAAAAAAATCACTTCAACTACCAACATTCACCACCACTAACAAACAAAACACCCAAAAACCACGAACCAACACCCTTCAAATTCAAAATAAAGTCACCCACAAAATCAAAACCCTAAACAATCACCATAATCAACTAGCAGCCTTTGAATTTTAAAATTATACAAAGTGCAGGAAGAACCAATGGAAATGGAGAAAGAATCCGCAAAGGCAATTCGAAAAATCCCTTCCATGAGAATTGATTGAACCAATGAGTCCATACTTTCCATCCTACAGAACAATAAAATAAAAATGATTTAGCCACAATGCTAAAAAGAAAATCTCTCAATTTTATTTTATTCACAATCATCAATACTTCCGAACAACACTAACAAGGTTAATTATGAACCTTCAAATGAACGACACCAAAACCAAAACCTTTAAATCTACTGATTTGAGTTTTTTCATATGACCAAAAACATGAATGATCTATGATTTAAGGTTTTTAAACAATGGTCAGGTGCTTTAATCTAAATAGGTCTTGTACACAACAAACATTATTTTATTTACATTAATTATTGTTTATCATCTTATATGTAAAACTCAAACTCAAGTATTTTATATCAGTATACACCTCTCTTCCATCGAATAAAAAAATATCAACATACACCATTTTAGTCTGCTGCAAATATAAGAATTAATTTCACAGTAGCAAACATTGTCCAACTCATCAAATTTGTACGAAAAGGCAATATGTGAACTAGCAACTGTCAATCAACAAGTAACTTCTGTATTCATCACTGATAGTAGAAAAGGGTTACAAAATTCACTCAATTATCCACATAAATATAATTAGGTACATTATCGAGTATATCCAATCTATTGTGAGCAACAGATTCAATTTGCATATTTATAATAGATATAAATAGAATAGCATACAAAACTATTGAATACAAGTTAATATAGGGATCTCACTCTTGCCATGAAATAGCATTTCTACCTTATAATATTTTTAGTGTCAATAAAAGCTACTTACTATACAAAATAATTTAGAGGTGTCACGTACTCTATTAGGACAACTCTCCTTCTAAATATTTTAAGAGAAACTTACATAGGTTAACTATTTACTATTTTAAAATAATTTTGAGTGAAGTCAAGAGTAAGAATATTTTTACAAATCTTTGTTGAAAGAATATTTGAATTAAATAAAAAATAATTTGTTGAAATAATATTTAAATAAAGTTGATCATGACTGATTCTGAACCGAAAGAATAATCAGAATTTGTATTCATGAGTGACTAAGTGTTAAAGAAAATTTTGCAAGATTAAAGTGACTCTGAATAATATTTCATTGTATTTCACAGTAATAGTTTATCTTGTAAAACTTGATTAATTGATGAAAAACTTAACATAATTTATATTATTAAATAAATCAATATAAAAATACTGAATAATCCTTCTTAACTTGTGTGTATGTTATTTAGTTTGTGTTAAATAAAGAATAAGAGTTTTTGCAAAAACAATATTTTTAAAATCTTAATGACAAATATTTATCACATAAGTTATCGTCTCACACAATATCAAAATAAGTTCTTTAAATTTTTTGAAACATGATTAACCATATTCTATTATTGTTTTTCTTCTATTTTCTACCGTTTAGTAACTTAGATACACATTACACTACTATGATGATAATTTAACATATTTTTTTTAAATCAAACAATATATATTATTGATAAATTAAATTTATTTAATTTTTAACAAAACTGTGAATTTAATAAGAATTAAAATTACACACATTTACCAAACTATAAACACAAAAAAGTAAATTTAAACATTAATCGAATTGCCAATGAAATTGATAGAAATAAATTGAAAATATGCATTTTAAAGAGGTACATCAAAATATAGGAGAAATAGTGAGATTAAAAAAAGATCAATTTCAATATATTCTATGAGCTGCATTGTTTTTTTTTACTTAACAAAACAACAGAAACAGGCCTTAATTGACTCAAGATTAAACTTTACGCATAATTTGGTCTCCATCTACATTAAAATTAAAATATATTAAAAAAATATCGTAAGTGATTCTAATGAAGTGAAAATTACAAATTAACACACCCTTGGGCTGAGTCACACAAAATTCGACTAAACACTGTGTGACAACTTACTTTCTCACAAGTAACCCCAAGTCGCATCACATTAGATCAAAGTTAATAGAAAATAATTCTGAGACCTCGAAAAGCTATATAACCTACGTCTGTCATTAAGTCTTCAAAATTATTTTCAAATGTTTTTAAAGACCAAAGGAATAAGAAGCGAGATTCTCATCTTCTACTTCATGGTCTTAGCTCAAGCATGCGAGGCATTTACAAAGGCTTCAACATGCAACAATTGAGAGTTTTTCTATTCTTTTATAGCTCAATATAATTTTATAAATCTATTCTTAGTTTGAGAAGAGGTAGATAAAATAAATAACTAAAGCATTGCTAAAAAAATAGATGGATTCTGTGGTGACCACCATAACATACGAGATGTGGTGCACCAAAATCTGGACTTACAATCCCAAAATATGAAGAGAATAATTCAACACATTTCTAAAAAGATTCCAAGTAATTAATTAAATCACAAAATCCCTCTTTACCTTTCCTCCTTGTACTACCCCTGTTTCAAGGGCAACGGGTGTGAATAGCAGTTGGTGGGAGAAAATAGCATTGACATTATCAACATCACGTTGTTTTGGCTCTTTTGTTGAGGGGGAAGGAGAAAAACACCAACCCCTCTAGACCCAACATAAAAAATATGGCACTTTGGATTGTCTTGCTATCATTAAAATTAAGGAAGAAAAACTAAATATAATAAAGTTTCGATGTGGCTCAAATATCGTACGGCTAAAACTTCTTCACTGTAAAAGACATATGAAAGAAACCGAACCCTACCAAAAACGAAGACACATGACAAAAGCAACAGACTCTTACAAGGAATAAATTTCACTTAAAGCACTTGGCATCCAGAAGAGCCTCGCCCTCAAAAGGTTCATAATCTTCTATCATCTGACTGACACGCTCCTTTTGAGCTTCATCGGATATGTCAACCTTCGTCCACTCGTAAAGCTCCATGTCATAGCATTCATCGATCACAAACTTTGGGATTTCTTGCCCACGGAAAAGCCACAGCCCCTTCACCTTAAACGGTGGATTTGATCCAATCACTAGCATCTTTCCAAATGCATACTTGCGAGCCAAATCCATTCGCTGAAGAAATCCACCAACCTTGTTCATTGTCACAAAAGATACAGTATTCTCATCATTGTATTTGTAATTACAAAACCAGAGAGAGTATCCCTCAGGATCATACATGTCCCAAAATCCTGCAAGGTAAAAAGAAGGATTTAAAATGACCTGCCTCTGAATGACATAAAACGAATTAAAATCTATTCATAATCACTTTGTAATGATCATAAACTATTATCATTATCCTTGGGAAAAATTCAAAACAATGATTCCAAAGGGAATACAGAAACGATACCTTTGATAGCAACCTCCCTGAAGTTTGATTTAGTGTTGGAGTACAGCCTTTTCCACTCATCCAGTATCATTGGACTTGGAGGGAGAAGGTCAAGGGGATTCTTGGGTTTGGGCTTAGGTGCCTCTTCTTCTGCTTCTTCTTTGGGCTTTTCTGGCTCCTTTTTGGCCTCTTTCTTTGGTTCATCTTTAGCCTTGGCCTTAGTTTCTTTTGGCTGGGAAGGCTTCTTTGCAGATTGAACAGGTGGAACAGCCTCAGTCTGCTTGACCTGCCCAAGTATCTTTCGGAAGTTTGGTTGATTGACCAAGGTCCAAAAGTATCTCTCAACATGAGGAAACTCAGAGGTGAAGCTCTTAACAAGGATGTTTGCGAACCCCAAATACAAATTGCATGTCAATATGATGTCAGCCAAGGTCACAGAATGCCCAACCAGGTAAGTATTGGAGGCAAGATGAGTGTTCAAAGCATCCAAAGCTCTCTTTAGTGCAGAAATTGCAGCCTCCTCGGCCTTCATTCAGACACATAATTAAGATCAGGCCAAAATATCAGGATAATATAATGTTTAAAAAGGACCAAAAATATTGAAGAACAAATAACACAAACTGTGGGCAGATGTATTAAACACATCCCCATTTTCAATCCACCGTTCAATTTCACCATAACTATCTATTTTCCTATTGAACTAAAACAAATCATCACTATAATTTTGCCATCCGGACAAAAGAACCCAACTGACATTTTGCATAGGAAAACAGCATGGAATTGTCGAATCAATTTTCTAAATTACAAACTTCTTCGGTATTTAAAAATCCAAAGTAAACAACTGACCGGAGGAAGGTATGGTCCTCGTCCAAATCTTGGGGCATACCACTTAATAATGTTGGCATCAATCTCAAGTGATGAAAAATCAATCCATTGTTCAATCTGGGCCTGAAACGTTAAGATAATGAAGTATAAATAAAAAATACGAACACATAATAAACTAATAGCAATAAAAGCAGCAATTTGTAGAAGTCATATACACAGTGTGAATACTCTAGAACAATAAACATTAGAGATAATTTTAGGACGCAAATAGACTTACGTATTCAAAAAAAGATGAACCGTACAAAGTGTTATCACCACTCAGCCGGGCAACTGCAGAAAAGCACCTCAACATCAGAATAAACAATCCCCATACTCAGATATATCGAATCCATGATGAGAATTAAAAGAAAAATGAACATAATTGAATTAATACATGCAAACCCTTAAACCATGGTATAGGGATTTCGAAAAGCAGAACAAGACAGGCTATTTATTTATTCATTTATACATGATATTGCTTACCATAGCGAGCAATGGAATTGCTCTCAAACACTGGACCATCGGGTGTTTCCAAGACAGGAACCTGGAAGAATAATGAAGCAAAGATGAGATGAACGAAAGTGGGGTTTCAATTAGATTTAAGCACAGAGATGCGGATAAAGACGAGACCTTGCCAATAGGATTCATCTGGAGAAATTGAGGAGTTTTATTGGAGACACCCATCTCAAAATTCGGAGCAAGTTCAACTTGGACGCCGGCATACTGCGCTGCAATGAGCGTCTTGTAGGAATTTTTGTTTGTTTTGCCACCATGCAGGATCTAGAAAGAGTCCAAATAGAAAGAAATGGAGTGGACTAGTGAGTGAGTGAGTGCAAGTTCGGCGATCACTGAGTAAAAATCTGAAAGCAAGATCGATACTGATTGAACAGGGAGATTTAGACTCACCAGCGGCGCCATGGCTTTGAAACAGTTGAAGGAAAAAAGTGACCCCTCTTCTGGTGTAGAGTTGCGATCTGGACCTGGTGATCGAGAAGAAAAGCGGAAATGAAGATGAAATCTGAGAGAAATGAAAGAAGAGAAGAGAAGAGAAGGAAGAGGAAGATGAAATCTTACAGTGCAGGGTTAGTGCAGGTGAGAGAGTGTGAGATCCAATACAAGACTCCACTCCAATCCAATGCAACTGTTTTCCCTTCTTTCTTCTTATTAGGGTTTTGTGTAATTGCCTCACCGGGTCGGCCCATTCCACACACACACTAATATTATCAATCTACTTTTATTAATAGAATTATTAGTATTCTTATATATAAATAAATAAATAAAAATTTGATTTTTTGATATTAGTGAAATTAAATCTAGTATTAATATTTTGGTTTTTATTAATTTATTTTGATTATTTGAATATTTTATAATTTTAAAAGTTAATAAAAAAAATATTTTATTTTATTGGTTATCACTTAACTAATAGGAGAGATTGATTCTTCTCTTTAAAACAGTTATCAAAACAGTTTTAAATGTAGAACAATTTTTTAATTTTTTCTCTTTTATTTTATCTCTTTTTTCCTTTTTCAAATCTTTTGAACCCAGTAACATATTTCTCATACATACAACATATTTCTCATACATACAAATATATATGAATTTATATTTAAATAAATATATATATATAATAATAGTAAAATTAAACAAATGTGATGCTCCCCTGTGTTCCGCTAGGAATTAATAATTATTATTATTATTATTATTATTTTTGTGAGAATTTTCTGGATACATATTTTATAACTGATTTTATCTTCATAACTACAAGTATTTTATTATTAAAAACTATCAATAATAAAGATTTTTTTTAATTTTGTTTACATATTCTTCTGTTACAAATTTTGACTTTATGAATATAATTAATTGTATTGATTTCATTATCTGTAAAAAAATGTTACTAGTAATAAATAATAATTATTCTGGAGTGTCGTGTTAAGTAATTATAACATTATAAAAAATAATGTTATAAGAAGTTGGTGTTTTAATCATTATTATTATATAAAAAATCTGTATTTATGTTTTATTAACAACATTTAAAATAACATTTTTATTTTAATTATTATCCTATGAAAAAATTCATAAAAATATCTATTTTATAATAATTTTTCTGTATTCATGTTTTTTAATCTTTAGTGACATTTTTATTTTAAGAATTATCATACAATTTAATTTTTTAAAATATATTTGTTATTATCATAAAAAAAATTACAGAAGTAGTTGCATAGGTTTCTAATGGTAGGTTTAGGAATAATGGGTGTTGAGTTTGCAGTGCAAGTTGGGCAAAGCAATGATAAAATTGAAGTATATGCCATTTGGAATTGAAGTATATGCCCCTTCAGTTGACTTTCACCTCTTTTCTTCCTACACTCCTATTCTAAAAGTGAAATTACTAATTGGCTTGCGATTTCTCATTAAAATTTTACGATTAAGACAAACAATAAGAATTAAATATTATAAATATTTTCAGTTCCTTTTTTTTTTAAATGTGCGTGTTTAATTGCAAAAATTATTTATTATACTGTATTTTTTTAAAAGGATAATCAAAGTTATTATTTGAAAATTATTTGGTTAAAGTATCTAACGTGGATTTATTATATTGTGTGTATAAATAATTATAAAAGGTAAAAATAATTAAAATATATTAATCTCGCAGTAAATATAATTCATTATTATAAACTAGGACGAAGTTGCAATTTTTAAAATATTTTTATATAGCATTATTATACTATAAATTTATAATATTTTTTTAATTAATTTATTATAGGTTTATAAATATCATTATATATTTATAAAGAAAAGGGGATTTTTCTTTATATTGTTATGGATAATTTTAATAATTTTATTATAGGAAAAAAATTGTAAATAATTAATTAAATTTAAAATAGTTACATAATGTAAAGGTTAAAATAATAAAATAAATTATATTGATAAGGATATAATTGGTAACCAAATGTGTCATAAAAAAACAGTTATAAAAAAAATTTCTTTATTAATTGTAGTATAGAGCACATAGACTCTAGCTACGTCCACGAGTTTGGATGATGTTGTGTCGGGGTGACATCCAAAATTTGAACTACACCTATAACAAACTCATCGAAAAGAAAGGAAATATAGAGGTCGGTAAAGAAACATGAGTAAGCAAAAAAGAAGTATTGGGATGACCCCTCTTGGCCATGACAAACGTTGTCAATGGTGCAACATCGCTCAACAAGATTATGTCGACCTTAGCATCCTTACTCAACATGGAACGTTGGCGACGAAGGAGTCCACCGTCGACATCCACTAATACCATGAGAAGTATTCGGTCACTCTTATCACTACAAAAAAAATCACTTTTAGCGATCACCCAATTCGGTCGCTAAAAGTACTATAATCGGTCGCTAAACATATTTACGACCGAAACAGTCACCAAATAAAGATGGAAGCGAAAATCTTAGTCGCAAAGCCTTTAGCGACCGAATTATAAAGTGGTCGCTAATTTGCAATCGAAAATTTGGTCACAAAAATTCAGAGACCAAATTAGCAACCGCAATTTTGATGGCTAAATCGGTTACAGAAAATTTCGTCACCAAAATTCATAAACCAAATTAGCGACCAAACTTTTTAAAAAAAAATCGGTGACTAAATCGATAGTTGAAATTAAAGGTGTAGCGACCACCATTTTTTGTCGCTAATGAATTAAAATAATTAATTAAAAAAAAACTTTTGGTATCTAATTCGGTGGCTAAATGGAGACCCTTATAACGACTGATTTGATTTTGGTGGCTAATTCAGTGACTAAATGGAGACCTTTATAGGGATTGATTTGATTTCGGTGGCTAAATATTTTTTTAATTACAGCGACGATTTCCATTTCGATCGCTAAACAATAACTTTGTAAATATAGTCACCAAATCAGTTTTGGTGACTATTTTTATATGTATTATTAATACCTATTTAAAATGGTATTTTAACCATTTTATAAAAACATTTCAAACCTGCTTATAGTTACTCAAAATTCAATCAAGCTAAATAGAAATTAACTTCAAATACATAGTTTAAGAAGTTGTACTCAAATTAAAAGTAAATTATATTACACAACGAAAACTATTAAAAACTAGTTAAAAGAGTCAAATCTATTATATAATTTGACATACAACTAATCTTCTTCTGAACTGTCATCACTAATGTGGTCTTCTTTATGATGTCCAGTGGTAGTAGGATCTAAAGAACCTGATATGGGATTATTCATTTAAATGTGTTGTATGATGAGTTGCATCTGCTCATTTTGTTTGCGCATTAGCTCATCTTGTTTGTGCATGCGTTCACTTTGCTCTTCATGAGTTTTCATCAATAACTCCATCTTTTCTTCAAGTGTTCGCTTCTTGACATGTTTTGTCATAAGTTCATCATTTAGCTTTTGAATAATCTCACACATTTCTTCTATTTGATGGAATACTGGACCTTGGCTTTCTGCAGAGTGAGCACTTGTTGAACTATTAAACCTTTTGCTCAATACACCAAGACCATAGACATTCCCTTTTTTAATTCCACCTCCAACAACATCAATGTATATTTCATTTTCATCAATAGAGGCAACATGAGAGTTTTGCAAAGATGCGCTTTCAAGCATTTGCTGTTGTTGGGCTTCTTCTCGGCGTTTCTTATATTTCTCCTGAAAATGAAGTCAAATTGATTATTGTGAAGAAAACATATAGTAAAAATTAAATTATAACTTAAATTTCAAACATATTGCAAGGTCGCAAGTCTTGTCATTGACCCATTGTCCAGTCTCCAATTTCTTCGTTCTTTCTACAACCTCCCAAGCAATTGGTTGTCGTTCAAGCAATTGGTTGTCGTTCAAGCTCCTTAGTCTACATAAATTTATTAAAAAGATATAATAGATTGTATTTAAATTAAATATAGAAATAGAAAAAATATAATAATATTACCATTTTCTCAAAGTGAGTTGCGGTAGATGTGGAACCACCACAATAGGCTGAGGCTCCCTTCTCAACAGCCCGATTCGCCTTGGCAATATTTGTGCATATTTGTGTCCTTCAACTCAAGCTCTTTTCGATTGCATATTTGTGCTACATCCAATCAAGCCTTGTTTGTGTCCTTAGTTTTTCCTTTGATATCCATCACAATGTCAAACACATTCATGAACACATTTCTCTCTGTGTGCATAACATCAATATTGTGACGTAAAAGTTTAGTTTTCCAATATGGCAACCTCCAAAATATACTTTGTTTCTTCCAATTATGTTTAATACCATATTCAGGAATATTTTATTGTTCTTCAAATTCAGTGCAAACTGGTAAGTGTGCAACCCTATTCCAAATGTCAAGACTAGACAAACGTGGAGGAGGGGGAACAGTCTCAACAAACTTCTTCTTGAATGCCTTTTTATTCTTTCTAAATTGATGATCAAGTGAAAGAAACTAATAATGACAGTCGAAAAAGGATATCTTGTGGCTATGACTAAGATAGAATGCCTTTGTTATTTCCATACATATAGGGCAAGCAAGTCTACCAGAAGTCATACAACCCGATAACATTTCGTAAGCTGGAAAGTCATTAATTGTCCACATCAAAACAACTTTCATCATAAAATTTTTCCTTAGTGACACGTCATAAGTCAATATCCCTTCAGTCCACAAGATGCATAAGTCATATATAAGTGGTTGCATTGTTAAAAACATAAACTCCCTCTTCATGCACATGGAAGGCAAAAGGTTGTATTGGGTTAGGATAACTGGTCAACAAGAATAACTTTTTCCATATTAATCAAAAGGATTAAACCCATTTGCAAATAAACCTAACCTGACATTTCTTGGGTATTGACTAAAATCTGAATGCATTCTATCAAAATCTTCCAAGCTTTTCCATCAGATGGATGAGACAAAATAGATGGGTCCCTTTGATTCTCACAATGTCATCTCATGTGAGGTGCATTTGCCATTGAAAAGTATAACCTTCTAAGTCTAGGAATGATGGGAAAGTACCACATTTTCTTAACAACAATTTTCTTTTCAATTCCCCTCCTAGTAACTGTCTTATATCGCTCCATTCCACAAAAAAAGCAATTAGTTATACTTTTATGATATTTTTCCCTATAATACAACATGCATCTTTTTGGACAACAATCAATTTTTTTACAACCCAAACCCAATTTTTCCACTGACTTCTTAGCTTGGAAAAAATTATTAACCATTTGATGATCTTTGGGCATAGTCTCCCCTATAAGTGGGATCGTTCTATTGAAACATCCTTCAAACATATTATAATCAGATTTCAAGCTTAGAGCTTCCAAAGAAGTTGACAATTCTGAGTGATTCTCACATCCTTCCCACAAGGGTGCTTGTGCAGTAGCAAGCATGTTAAAAAAAATTTGGTTTCAAGATCAGGATTTTCCTCCATGTACTTAGATCCAATAACACTCTCTGGTTACATGCAATGTGCATTTGAGGGCCCCGCATGATCCATTATGATTTGATGGAAATGACCTAATTCTTCTCTTTGTTCACAAGTTCCATAACATGAACTACAACATCCACTGGGGGGATTGTGGCAATTCTTCACCATGATTTGTCCACCAATAATAATTAGGCATGAATCCCTCTTAATAAAGATTTCATCCAACTTGATCCACATACTTGAAAACTTTACAACTACATTTAATACAAGGACATCTTAACATTTCACCTTGTTCTTGAAACTTTTCTTGACTAATAACATATTGTAGGAACTCATACACTCCTTCTCTAAATTCCTCTGTCAGATATTAGTTTTTGTCTAATCTTTTATACATCCACTTTCTACCTTTGGGGATTTCCATTAATGCAATATGACTACAAAAAATTCCTAATGTATACACTTGTTTTAAGAAAGAGAAAACAGGACACTGAATGGAAAAAGTAAAAAATGCAAATACGAAAGTATTGGGTTGACAGGAAGAGAAGCATACCTTTGTTGGTTCACTTTGTAACTAATCTTGGGAGGAGGTGCTACTATTTATATAGAGATGTTGCTATTTATATATTTTTCTTGTAAACAAGAGAGATGAAGAAATTCATATTGAATCAAAAGATCATTAAAATAAGTAAAATTGGCTTCAGCCTAATCATAAAAGTTTAGTCACCATATAGTCACTAAAAAATAGACATTTAAATATTTATTGTATTTAAGTGACTTCAACGGTAAATTTATGACAATCATCAATCGTATGAGTTGTGGGTTCAAGAGACAGAGTACAGAAAAGAAGCATTATTAAGTTTACAATTGAATACTGCGAATACATAAACCATATAAAATAAAATAAACTAATAAAAATAACTTTTACTAAACATATGATTATTATTGTTGGGCTAGAAGTTTAATTCGTTTATTTATACAACACAAAAAAGTCTTGTCAAGCCCACCAAGAGAGAGAAGGGTGTTCAATTAAGTTTGGACCAGAAAAGAATTTCATGCCATGTCTGTTCAATTAAGTTTGGAACCTAAATGGTTATCCCCAAACCACAAGCATTATCAGGTTAGTAGTTAAATGGTGTACCAAAGTTGCAAGTTATTCCTTAGTGTACATGAACATGCTTGTAATGGAAAGAGGCAAAGATTAGTGAATGCCTTGTACCCAATGCCCATCATCACATGAATACATACTCAAAAGAATTAAACAATAAACACAATTGGAGATTTTTAGTCTGTGAGGACCAAATGACAAAACTTGTTTTTACATGAAGTTATAGTTTAAGGAATTTTTTTTTAATTTTTAGTTTACATAAAATTATGATATATAGAAATGTAAAAGAGACAATTTTATCTTATAAATTTAAAAGGAAATTTCGACAAACCTTAATTTATTGATAACAGGAGCTCCATTTGATGGTAATCTACATGAGATATATTGATATATATTATTTTTCAGCAATTAAACTTTTACTGATCTATCATTTTTTTTCATAAAATAAATATACAAAAACTCAATATTAATTATTTACAAATTAGGATGGGATTCAGAAGTGACTTCTTAAAAAAAGATAACTAAATAAAATAAACAGTTAAAACTTGTATAATGCCAAAACTTGTAACAATTACATTCCAATGATGCCCTAAAACATGTTAGTGGTAGTAAAGAGGGAAATGGAAACAATTATGAAGTTAAAATATTTTAAGAATGTTCCATCAGGTTTGACTGATATTTATTGAGGCAACATACTGAAAGAAAGTTCGGAAAATGGCTAGTGAAGATAATTATCTCCAATAGTTTAAAGCATAGTTCAGAACTTTGGGTTTATGTAATTAGCATGTTCATAGTGGAATATTGAATAGAACACAATGACCTTGGCCTTACATTATTAGGCTTAAATGTTGAGTCTGACATTCAATTTTCTCAGCAAGGGGAATAAGGATCATTTATTAACATATGGAATATATTGTTCTCAGCAAGTGTAAAGAAAAGAACTAAATTTGTCTAACACAAATTATTGAGAGCATGTGATTTTCATCTCCTCATGCATTATGCAATTTTAAAAAAGATGAGTGTGAATTAAAGAAATAGATAATGTATGAGGTGAAGTAGTGGAAGAGAGGGAAGAGAAAGAAGATAAGAGGAGCATGGTAGAGACAAAAAGAAGAGGACGTACACACATTATAGAAAAGAAAAATGCAGAGGAATCTCACTTGCAGAAAATGAATAGTGCAAGAAAGAAAAAAAAAAGAAACTCACATCAATTGTTGATTCAATAGCAAGATACCAGTATAAAACACATGTTTGTGTTAGTAAGTACAAAAGGAAGTGTAGGAAACGAATGAAAATAATTTTTGAAATAGCATTCTCTTGTACTTACCCATTGCTTGTAACACTCAAGAATCTGAGTCAAGTAAAACACCAACACTTTCATCTTTTAGTAATAAATACTTAAATACTCGAAGACAACACAAAAAGCAAATAATTAGCAAATTGTAACATATAGATGGTATTTTGTTTGAAATAGGGTGTTTGTTTGCTTTGAAACAATCAATTATAAGATATTTCAGAGGTTCGGGAATAACAAATTATTTGTGCAAATAACCATATCAAGTGTTATAAGTTTAATTGATTATTTTAAAACTTAATAGATTAAAAAACCAGAAAATTGTAGGGGAATTAATTTCTCTTAGTATTTTAAAGAGTTTAATGTTTTTGGGGTTCAAAGTTATTAAATTGAGAGAGGAAGGAGAAAAGAAGATTATGGTTGTCCCTGTGTAACAACACTACATAAATTACATTTGCAAAGGAAAAAAATGATGGTAATCAACATTAACTAGAAATTACCTTCTTTTGCAGCTTTAATTGCTAAAAATGATGGTTTAGTGTTTGTGCAAGATGGTTTAGTGTTTGCGCAAGATGCTTTAGTGCTTTACTTCTAGGGGAACTAGCAAGGACAACTTCTTTTATTGTTGAATCAAAGTACCTCTGTTTGCACCTCCGCTCACACCTTCACTTGCACCTCCGCTCGCACCTCTGTTCACCTCCATTAACACCTCCACTCGCACTTCCGTTCGCCTCCGTTCGTACCACGACCACCACCTGCAGCTTCCTCCTCACCTCCAATGGCTCTGTAAAACTTACCATCTTCAATGTCCTAAAATTGATTTAGAATCAACATCCCAATCTCAATGTTTTATCTAATTACATTTTTTATTATTAGGAGTGAATAAAACTATAGCCAAACACATTTCTATAAAATTTAAAAATGAATATTAGATAAGTATTTCAATACCCATGACAATAAATATGAATATTTTAATTAGTTAATTATTTTTCATACTAATACTAATACAAATTTCATGGTCTTTAACTTGCAGATACTTATTACCTATGTTAATAATTTTTATTTAAACAAATTTTTTTTAGAAACAAGTGATAAAAGTGCTATTAATAAAAAAATATTAATAATTATTTACAATTTAATTCTGAAAATGTATTTATTTTTATAAAATTAAAGTTATTCTAAATAGATAATTTTATTTAAATTTAATTATATGTACTTTTTTTAGAATTTTTATTTTAGCTGATATTTTAAAAAACTATTTAATTAATTTTATTTAAATTTAAGAAATTAAAAATATAATTGAAACATATTTTTTAAATAGAAAAAAAAACCAGTAATACAACTAATTATTTTTTAAACGGATGACTACTCATGAATATCTAAAGTGTGATCCTTTTATAATTTTTTAAAATAAAAATTAAATATTATTATTATTAGTAGTAGTACACTACAAGAAAATCATGAAATAGAAACCAATTTTTAGAGACCAAAATAATTAGTTACAATAGTAACTAAATTAGAGACCATTTTAAAAACTAAAAAAAATTGGTTTCTAAATTAGTTTCTATTATTGTTAAATAAATTTTTTTTTAAAAGGATTAATTTTATTAATAATAATATTTTTTATGTAATGTTTTTAGAATTTTTATTTTAGTTGATATTTAAAAAAAACTATTTAATTAATTTTATTTAAATTTAAGAAATTAAAAATATAATTGAAACATATTTTTTAAATAGAAAAGGAAACCAGTAATACAACTAATTATTTTTTAAACGGATGACTACTCATGAATATCTAAAGTGTGATCTTTTTATAGTTTTTTAAAATAAAAATAAAATATTATTATTATTATTAGTAGTAGTACACTACAAGAAAATCATGAAATAGAAACCAATTTTTAGAGACCAAAATAATTAGTTGCAATAGTAACTAAATTAGAGACCATTTTAAAAACTAAAAAAAAATTGGTTTCTGTACTGGGATGGCCGAACGTTGTACCCGGCTCGACCGACTCAGGAAACCAAACCCTAACCCAAACGACAAGGTCGACCACGTGGCACATGTGGTCGACCGACATGCGGCGCTCAAGTCAAAGGTTGACCAGATTAGCAAGACTAATCCATGGTTAAGAAATAACCTAACTCAACCCTAATCGCAAACCAACCCCCTAATCCGGCCCAACAACAAGGGCCCATCAAGGTAATATAAATATCACGCATTTCAAGGAGAAAGGTACGTCATTATCTACAGTACTCTGACAGCTGAACACTACTACCCCGCTGACTTGAGCGTTGGAGTGCCATCTGCAGGTACCCCACCCGTCTGAGGAGCCACTCGGCAAGGAAGACCAGAGAACAATTGGAGTGTGTTGAAGTCGTGAAGATCGACCGAATAACACCCGAAGTCAATCGTTCTCCTAGTCCCCAAACTAGTTCGAGAACAATTGGCGCCCACCGTGGGGCCGAGGAGAGCAGGAAGAAATCACAGCAGTAGATGGTATCAACCCGCAGCATGACAAGCATGTCCGAGGCAGATCAAGCAACAACAATGATGATGACTCTTCAGAAGAAGCTAGTTGAGATAAAGAAAGCCCATGAGGAGGCTGCTAAGAAGAATGAGGAGGAAATAAAAAACCTCCAGGAAGAGAACAGACGTATGAAAAGGCTGGTGGAGGGGGTGCCATCCCTCATAATGACGAATCAAGCCAGAAAGTCCTACGCTACAATTGTCGGCCCCCAGGTCGAGAGGGAGGTAAAGAACGACTTCACCCTAGAGATGGATCGGGAATCTCACCCCAACAAGACAACGAACACTACCGGTACTATGGGCCCCGAGCGGCACCACCCCTTCACTGATCTCATCATGGACACCCCCTGCCAGACAAATGGAAGGGCTTCAACAGGGACCGGTACGACGGGACGACCGACCCCGATGAGCACATAGATGCATACACGATCCACATGAGTTTGTACACAACGGACGACGCGGTCTTGTGCCGAGTCTTTCCTACTTCACTAAAGGGAGGAGCCCTAAGCTGGTTCACTAAACTCTCCGCAAACTCAATAGACTGCTTCAAGACCTTGATTACCAAGTTCGACGTCCAGTTCGCGACAAGCTGCCCCCACCACCTAACGTCCATAACATTGGTTGGTATTCGCCAAGAGAAAGGGGAATCCCTAAGGATGTTCATCGACTGGTTCGGCAAAACCGCCATGAGCATTCGCAACCTCATCCCTGAGGTGGCAATGCACCACATGCTGACCGCCCTGCGGCCCGGGCTATTCGCCAATAGTTTGTGCATGCAGCCCGCGGCTAGTCTCGACGACCTCCGACGCCGAGCAGCCAAGTTCATGCAGCTGGAGGAACTTCGCGAGTTCAGAAACATCGCCCGCACTGAGGCAAACGGGGAAAAGAAGGACGACAGAAAACGACAAGAAAGGCTCAGGACTGGCCGAACTGATCCCAAGCGGGACAACCGGGGACCTCGTTTTTTTGCGGTACACACCTCTCAACGTCGACAAGGGTAAAATACTACAAGAAGCCCTCAGCGCTGAGCTGATACCACCACCCCGGAGAGCCCTAAGCTCTGAAAATGCTGACCGCAACAAAAAATGCCGATACCATAAGAACACCGGTCACTCAACCGAAGAGTGTCAAGCTCTAAAAGACAAGATAGAAGAACTCATCCAAGTAGGGCACTTGCACCGCTTCGTGCGGAGCAGCCGAGAGACACGTCGTTCCCCGTGCAAAGAAGAAACTCCAAGGAGAAGAGATCGCACACCGCTAGGGCCGCGGGAGGGTGACCGACGCGGCGACCGGCGAGGAAGGAGGGATGATCCCCCCAAAAATGACACCCGTAGAGGCCGCGAAGTCATCAACACCATCGCAGGTGAATTTGCTGGAGGCAGCAGCTCCAATAGCGCGCGGAAGAAGCACCTACGCGTCGTCCATCAAGTAAACCTTGTCTCTGTCTGACCAAGAATGCCACCCATTACATTCACGGACAAAGACTTTAAAGGGATAGACCCCTCCCAGGACAATCCAATGGTGATATCGGTCGACCTCGACAAATTCACCATTAAGAAGGCCCTCGTAGACCAAGGAAGCTCGGTCGACATCCTATACTGGAAGAGCTTCAAAGCAATGAGAATTCCAGTAGAGGAGATGATGCCCTACAACGACCATGTGATCGACTTTTCTGGGGAGTGGGTAGGCACGAAAGGTTACATCGAGCTATACACGACCTTCGGCCTAAAAGAAGCGAGCAAGACCTTGAGAATAAGATATCTGGTCATAGACGTTAACACTTCCTACAACATCCTCCTGGGACGGTCGTCCCTCAACAAGCTTGGGGCGATCGTCTCCACACACCACCTTGCAATGAAATTCCCCTCCCTGTCGGGCGACATTCTGACGATCCACGTGGACCAAAAGATCACGAGGGAATGTTATGCAGAAAGCCTGCGAGTGGAGCCAACCCGGAAGAAGGCCGTAGGCAGCCACTCACCCAAACAAAAGATAGTTGGCCGAGGGAGAAGCCCTCGGAGACACTCCCCCCCACTCAAGCACGTCGTTGCCATGACGGACCTGGACCCAAGAGAAATCGAGCCAAGGCTCAAAGCCAAAGACGAGTTGCGCCGAGCGGCACTTAGTGGGGAGGAGCGATACACAAGCATCGGTACAGCAATGGCGGTCACCGACGCTGAGTTCATCCACCTCACCCTCAAGAAAAACGCAGACCTTTTCGCCTGGACGGCGGCCGACGTCCCGGGCATCCACCCAAAAATTATCACCCATCGTCTCTCAATGTACAAGGAAGCACGGCCGGTGGCACAAAAGAAAAGAAACCATGGGGAGGACAAGAGGCTGGCAGCTAGAGCCGAGGCCGAAAAACTCCTTAAGGCTGCCTTCATCGCCGAGGCGCGATACTCCACCTGGCTGGGCAATGTGGTTATAGTCAAGATGGCGAGTGGCAAGTGGTGAATGTGCGTAGATTATAAAGATCTGAACAAGGCGTGCCCCAAAGATTCATACCCCCTCCCCAACATTGACCGACTTGTAGACGGAGCGGCCGACCACAAAATACTGAGCTTTCTAGATGCCTACTCCAGTTACAACCAGATAACCATGCAGCACAAGGACAGGGAAAAAACAGCCTTTACAACCGACGACACGAACTACTTCTACAAGGTAATGTCGTTCGACCTGAAAAACGCCGGAGCCACTTACCAAAGGCTCATGGACAAGATCTTCAAGGAGATGATCGGCAGAAGCGTGGAGGTCTATGTTGACGACACTGTGGTAAAATCTGAGTCGTGCAGCCAGCACATCAAAGACTTGCAAGAAGTCTTCGACGCCCTAAGAAGGGTCAATATGCGCCTCAACCCCAAAAAGTGCGCATTCAACGTAGAGGGCGGTAAGTTCCTCGACTTCATGTTATCCCACAGAGGAGTCGAGGCAAACCCCGACAAATGCAAGGCTATAACGGAAATGAGAAACCCGAAAAACTTGAAAGAAATTCAACAGCTGCTCGGTCGACTAATAGCACTATCCAGGCTCGTCCCCCGCCTCGCCGAGCGAATCAGGCCTATAGCCCAAATGCTCCACAAAACATCCAAGTTTAGTTGGAAAGAGGAATGCGAGGAAATCTTCGGTAAGCTCAAAGCATTCTTGTCATCACCAGCCGTCATAAAAAAATCGAGACTAGACCTACCCATCATAGTGTACCTGGCCGTATCTGAGGAAGCGGTCAGCTCGGTACTGGTCCAAGAAGTAAGCAACAAGGAACACCCCGTATACTTCGTTAGTCGAACGCTCCACGTAGCTTAAACAAGATACCAGATGATAGAGAAAGTTGCGTTGGCCCTAGTACTAACAACAAGAAGGATACGCCCATACTTCCAAAAAATCTTAGTGTTGGTGTGTTGGCCAAGGAGAGTGTGTGTCTTGAGGTGTTCAAGGTCATTCTCTTGGTTGTTGTGTAAGTGATCAAGTTGTGATTGCTTAGTGGAATTCCTCAGGGTTTCTGAGAAGACTGGATGTAGCTCTGGGTTTGGAGTGAACCAGTATAAACATCAGTGTGCAATCTCTCTATCCCTATCTTTTTAAATTCAGTTTTGTTATTTGATATCTGGTATAAACAACCGATTGTTTTTCCAGTATTGTGCCTTTGCTTTATGTTTTGAAAAACTGATTTCTTAATCAAGGTTTTCTTGAAGTATTTTCATTATAGGCTTAAAAGTTTACGAAAATCTTTCTTAAACAATTCACCCCCCCCCCCTCTCGTTTAAGGCAATATATTCTAACAATTGGCATCAAGACCTTGGTTTTTAAAAGTTATTCAAGTTGATCTAAAAACCTTTTTCTATGGCTGGAAAACTATCTTTTGAGGAAGGTGCTTCAATCTACAAACCACCTTTATTTTGTGGATTGAATTATAAGTTTTGGGAAGCAAGAATGAAAATCTTTATTGAATCTATTGATCAAAGAATTTGGGATTCAATTGAGAATGGTCCTTACATTCCAAAGTTCAAAAAGGATAATTCTTTTATTGCAAAACCTTTGTCTAAATGGAAAAATGATGAATGTAAGATGGCCCAGCTTGATCGGTCTGCTCAAAACATTATAGCTTCTGCACTAGATACTAATGAATTTTTCAGGATATCAAAGTGCAAAACTGCTAAGGATATGTGGGACACACTCAAGGTTGCTCATGAACCAAAGGAAGCAATGACAAAGAGTCAAGCAAGAAGGAAAAGAAGGAAAAATAAGAAAAGCCTCAATCTTTGCTTCATGGCCAGAAGGGAAGATGACTCAAGTAGTGTAAGTTCATCAAACTCCTCAAACTCTGAAGATTATGCTCAATTGCTTCAAGCCTTTCAAGAAACACATGAAGAAGCAAACCGATTGGCTCTCTTGAACAATCGGTTAAAAGAAAAGAACAACTGGCTTGAAAACAGAGTAAAGGCACTGGAAGAGGATTTAGGAAATTCAAAAACAGATTTTGAAAATCTAGAAATCATTTACAAAAACTCCTCGTGCAAGTGTGATACTCTAGTTTGTGAAAATTGCGAAAATCTTGAAAAGAAGGTCCACTATCTTGTTAAAATAGTGAATAAGCTTTCTAAAGGCCAATCCAACTTTGAGAGTGTTCTAGCATCTCAAAATTGTGTTTTTGGAAAAGCTGGATTGGGTTTTAATCCACAAAACAAACAAGATAGATTTTCAAAATCATTTTCGAAAATGCCAGAAAAAAAATCGATTGGACCATCAAAACAACTGATTGTTACATGCTTCTATTGCATGAAAAGAGATCATTTTGTGAGGTTTTGTAAAATCAGAAAACATGTTGTCCCTAAAGGTCTTATGAAGTGGATTCCTAAGGGAAATAAAGCTTTAATTTATGAGTATAAACCAGATGGACCCACATTCATAAGGAGACCAAATCTTTGTACTTGAAAATCTCTTTTGTAGGAAATCTTGGAGGAGAGCAAGCAACTATGGTACTTGGATAGTGGATGCTACAAGCACATGACAGGAGACAAATCAAAGTTCCTGAATATCTCCTTTAAGCAAGAAGGTCATGTCACCTATGGAGACAACAACAAAGGAAGGATTCTTGGGAGAGCATCCATAGGAGACAAAAAGATCTTGGTAATCCATGATGTGCTTTATGTAGAAGGCCTAAAGCATAATCTGCTGAGCATTAGCCAACTTTGTGACAAGGGATATCAAGTGATGTTCGAGACAAATACATGTGAAATCTGTCTACCCAACACCAAATAGGTAATGTTGGTAGGTAAGAGAGTTAATAATGTGTATCTTCTAGATATCTCTTCACTATGTTCAATTGGATGTCTTCTATCCAAGCAAGATGAATCTTGGCTTTGGCATAAAAGAATTGCTCATATTCACATGAATCATTTGAACAATTTCAAAAGATCTTGTGATTGGGTTGCCAAAACTCAAGTTTGAGAGGGATCACATTTGTGAAGCATGCCAAAAAGGGAAACAAGTGAAAAGTTCTTTCAAAATTAAAAATGTTGTTTCATCTTTGAGACCTCTTGAACTTTTTCACATGGATCTCTTTGGACCCTCAAGAACTATGAGTCTTGGTGGAAATTATTATGCTCTTGTTATTGTTGATGACTTTTCTAGGTACACTTGGACTCTTTTCTTGGAATCAAAGAGTGATGCCTTTTCTGTATTCAAAAAGCTAGCAAGAAGGCTACAAAATACAAAGAACAGCAACATAGGTTCTATTAGAAGTGATCATGGAGGAGAATTTCAGAATGAGAAGTTTAGCAAATTCTGTGAGAAGTTGGGAATTCTGCATAATTTCTCTGCTCCAAGAACACCACAGCAGAATGGAGTGGTAGAAAGGAAGAACAGGTCTCTTGAAGAGCTTGCAAGGACAATGCTTAGTGAATCATCACTTCCTAAGTACTTTTGGGCAGATGCAGTGAGCACCTCATGATATGTGATGAATAGGGTGCTTATAAGGCCTATTTTGAAGAAAACTTCGTATGAACTTTTCAATGGAAGGAAGCCTAACATCAGTCATCTCAAAGTATTTGGCTGCAGCTGTTTCATCCTCAACAATGGAAAGGAAAACTTGGGAAAGTTTGATGAGAAAGCGGACCTTGGTATCTTCATAGGTTATTCACTCACAAGTCATGCATATAGAGTCTACAACAAAAGGTTGATAACTGTAGAAGAATCAGTTCACCTTGTCTTTGATGAGGTAGATCGCAGAATTAATCAGATCCCAAAGACCAGTGTTGAGGAAGATGAACAGAGCATCACTTTTGAGAAGCTGGAAATCTGTGCAGAAAAACAACCGGTTGATTCGCAGAAACAACCGATTGAAATTCTGCAACAGAGTGAGATGCCCAAGGAGTGGAGGATTCCTAGAGATCTGTCAGTGGATAACATCATAGGACAGATAAAAGAAGGTGTCTCCACACGTAGCTCCATCTCAAACTTCTTTAGGCACACAGCTTTTGTCTCTCAAATTGAACCAAAGTCAATTGAGGAAGCTCTCAAGGATGAGAAGTGGGTTGAAGCTATGCATGAAGAGCTGAATCAATTTGCAAGGAATGAGGTATGGTTTCTTGTCCCTAAAACTAATGAAATGAATATTATTGGTTCGAAATGGGTTTTCAGGAACAAGCTAGATGAGGATGGTGTGATCACAAAGAACAAAGCAAGGCTAGTTGCCAAAGGCTACAATCAAGAAGAGGGCATAGATTATGGTGAGACCTTTGCTCCTGTTGCTAGATTGGAGGTTGTGAGGCTGCTGCTGGCCTTTGCATGTATGAGTGGTTTTAAACTCTTCCAAATGGATGTCAAAAGTGCCTTCTAGAATGGCTACATCAATAAGGAAGTTTATGTAGATCAACTACCGGGCTTTGAAGATCATAAGTATCCCAACCATGTCTTCAAGTTGAAGAAAGCTTTGTATGGACTGAAACAAGCTCCAAGGCAGTGGTATGAAAGGCTTAGCTACTTTATGCTATCTCATGGATATGAAAGAGGAATGGTAGACAAGACTCTCTTCATCAAGAAGTCAAATGCAGAAATAATTCTTGTGCAAATCTATGTTGATGATATCATCTTTGGTGCTACACAAGATAGATTGTGTGAAGAATTTGTGGTTGCAATGAAAGGTTGCAAGCTAGATAGAAAGAGCACAAGTGGCATTTGTCACCTTCTTGGCTCAAGCCTAATCTCATGGCATAGCAAGAAGCAAGCATGTGTTGTTCTCTCTACTGCTGAGGCTGAGTATATTGCTGCTAGAAGCTGTTGTGCACAAATTTTGTGGCTCAAACAACAACTTGCAGACTTTGGATTACAAATCAACAAGGTTCCTTTGATGTGTGATAACACAAGTGCCATCAATCTTACCAAAAATCAGATTCAGCACTCAAGGACCAAACATATTGAGATAAGGCATCATTTCATCAGGGATCATGTACAAAATGGGAACTGTGAAGTGAAGTTTGTGGAGACCAAACTGCAGTTAGCTAACATCTTCACAAAACCATTACCAAAATAGAGGTTTTTCTTCTTAAGAAATGAGTTAGGTATTCTTGATCTTAATAATCTCTCCTAAATCTGTTTTTTGATACATGCTAAAGTCTATTTGTGAAGACAAATAGGGGGAGAATTAATTGGTTCTTGTATATCTTTTTCTGATATTGTATAATCTGTTAAAAATCTCTAATATGAAAGTGTTTTCTGTTGCTGCTGATTAAAACAACCAATTGTTTCGTGTAAACAACCGATTATTTATCATGCTTTATGCTTGGAATATGTAAAAATCTAACTTGCCGCTGTAAGAAGCATTGGGTAGTATAAATGCTATTTTTTTGCAGGTACTGCTTCAGATTCAATAAGAACAAACACAAACACCAGGGATTTGTCTTCAACAAATAGGGAGAGATTGTTGAACCAAGTGGTGTTCAAGATTTGAAGAATCCAAACCCTATGAAGGATGTTGAAGCCTTTGATGTGCTTGGTGTTGCTGTGCTGGTTTAGTATAGTTCTGGGGTAGTTTGAATATTGTAATCCACCCCTTGATCGAATCTAAAGCATAAGCATCTCAATCTTTGTGAAAGTAAAATGTTTTCAAACTAAGTTAAAACAACCGATTGTTTTGTCGAAACAACCGATTGTTTATACTTAGATGTTTTGAGAAAAAGATTGAAAACTATTTTTAAAATGGTTGAACTGTTAAGAACCAAAACAACCGATTGATTCGAAGAAACAACCGATTGTTTGTTTTGGGACCATAACAAAAAAACTGTTTTATCTTTGACTGAGCATTAAATGATTTAACTGCTTACGCTCCAGTCATTAAATGCTTTGACCAATCTTTTAATGCAATTTAAGAGTTTGTTAAGATTTGATAAAAAAAACTACATCTTTGAATAAATTCAGAAAAACAGATTTGACAATAAATCTTTGACTAGTTTTTGCTAAGAGTTTTTGAGTTTTTCAAAGAGCTGAGATTGCTGAAAGTGAGTGATTGATCAAAGTTGTGGAATAGGATTATGCTTGTATTGATTTCAGATTATCTTCTGCAACAAGTTTAATCCTTGTACTCTGTAAAAACAAGTTTCGTTTCTGTGTTTGCTGAGATTGGTTGTGTGTTCTTGAGGGGATCAAGATCAGCAATCTTAATGTTGGTGTGTTGGCCAAGGAGAGTGTGTGTCTTGAGGTGTTCAAGGTCATTCTCTTGGTTGTTGTGTAAGAGATCAAGTTGTGATTGCTTAGTGGATTTCCTCAGGGTTTCTGAGAAGACTGGATGTAGCTCTGGGTTTGGAGTGAACCAGTATAAACATCAGTGTGCAATCTTTCTATCCCTATCTCTTTAAATTAAGTTTTGTTATTTGATAACTAGTATAAACAACCGATTGTTTCGGTAACACAACCGATTGTTTTTCCAGTATTGTGCCTTTGCTTTATGTTTTGAAAAACTGATTTCTTAATCAAGGTTTTCTTGAAGTATTCTAGGCTTAAAAGTTTACGAAAATCTTTCTTAACCAATTCACCCCCCCCCCCCCTCTCGTTTAAGGCCATATATACTAACACTATGGGCATATCGCTGTACCTCACAATCCACCACACAAGAAACCCCCTACGGTCTCACATACGACACTGAGGCTATGATACCAGTAGAGGTCGGCGAACCGTCTATTAGACGCACCCTCTTCGACCTATCCCTCAACAAGGAAAGCCTAGCGGTCGGTCTCGACCTTTTAAATGAGCTTCGCAACAAAAGCAAGATACGAGAAGCAGCGTGCAAGCTCCGAGCGTCAAGAAGGTATAACTCAAAGGTTCGGCCCAAAAGCTTCCACCAGGGCGACCTCGTCTGGAGAATGCGCAGCAACGCTAGGAAGTCGGACGACAAGTTCTCATCAAATTGGGAAGGGCCATTCCGAATCCGAGAAGTAGGAGAAGGAGGAGCCTATCATCTAGACAACTATCAGGAAAAATTGTACCAAGGACGTGGAATGCCACGCACCTAAAATTTTATTTCAATAAACATGAATAAAATATACGCACTATTTCCTCGCCCGACTACACCACTGCTCGGAGAGGTTTTAACGAGGCTTTTTCTACAAAGAATTGTGCAGGCTGCGAACGACACACACAGCTCGGTCAGGATGTAGCCCTAACCGGCATACCCTCCTGAAGCTCACACACGCCTCGGCTAGGATGTAGCCCTAACCGGCATACCCTCCCAAAGCCCACACATGGTGGCCAGGGCAAAGCCTCAAACGGCACACCCTCCTCAACATCTCACCTCATGGTTCGGCCAAGATGAGGCCTCACACGACATTCCCTCCCGACACCTAAACACACTACACAAGGCTCGGTCAGGACGCAACCCTAACCAACATGCCCTTCCGACGCCTACAATTATCCGTCAGCCAGAATAAAGCCTCACTCGGCATATCCTCCGACGCCCCAAACAACTTCGCTGACATTACTTCGATTAAAACTCGTTCATTAAAGGTCACTTAAGCCGACCGACGTTAGTTAATTCCAGTTACTTTGCTGATATCACTTCGATTAAAACTCGTTCATTAAAGGTCACTTAAGCCGACCGATGCTAGTTCATTCCAGTTACTCTGCTGATATTACTTCGATTAAAGCTGTTCATTAAAAGGTCACTCAAGCCGACCGGCGTTAGTTCATTCCAGTTACTTCGCTGACATTACTTCGATTAAAACTAATTCATTAAAGGTGCATTCCTGTCGACCGGTATTTAACCCATTTTAGTTATTTCGCGATATTGGCTCGTTAAAGTTCGTTCGTCCAAACTCACTCACACTGACCGATCTAACGTACTTGCAAGCATCAAAGAAAAAGGAAAAGCAGCATATTCCATTAAAAAGTTCAAAAGTGGGGACAACACCCTAGCCCCAAGGGGACAACCAAAAAATTACAAAGAGCCGTCGCCCTAATTTTCAACATTCAGAATGGCGGTGGAAGGATCGGCCTCTTAAACAGCCTGACCGTCACCTGCAGGGACCAAGCGGTCGTTGACAAACTCCATCTCTTAGTCGAATCGACCTGAAGGTGGAGGGCGCACCTCGGCTTGGCGAACGACCAGATCGAAGCTCTGGTTGATCAAAACCATGGTATCTTACATGTCTTCAGAACCTCGGCATCGGTCGCCTCCTTCCCCTCACGCTCGGCGGTAGCTTCCTCCTCCAATAGAGCCGCCCGGCGATCGGCCGCCTCCAAAGCCTTCCGGAGTAACACAATCTTCGCGGCCTTGTCGACATCGGCCTTCTCCACCTCGGCCAGCCTATTCTTGCGCAGCTCTAGCTCCGCGGCTTGCATGCACAACTTCTTTTTATAAGTTGTGTTGGCCTCCATGGCCTGCTTCAGATTGTGCGCCGCCTTCTGAAGGTCATGCTCGAGGCGCGACACATCCTCCACTCAGCCCCTCCGAGCGTCGACGCCTCGGCGCACCAGCACCAACCCGCGGCAGATCATCTCGACGCCGTTGTCGAGAAGGTTTTCCTCGGGGACCGACCCGATCACCCCCTCGAGGTCGGGAGGCAGGTCAAAGCTAACGGCCCAAGAGAAGGACCGATCGCCCCCAAGCAACACCAGGGATGAGCCACCCGAAGTAGTCACGGGCACGGCCACCGCAGTTGGAATTGGGCGATTGAAGTCATCAGTACGCGGCGACATAGCCCTCACCGTTCGGCTAGGAGGGGGGTCGGCAACTGCCCCGCTGCCCTCACGGTACGGGCGATATTACTCCCCTCTCGGCCACGTTTCTTGGAGCTCTTAGAGAGGCCCGCCCGGGCAGCCTCCTCGGTGGGGGCCTTGGCACCAGCAACCCCCCTCTTCTCGTTCAGTTTGCTTTTGAAGGAGTTCAACATACCGATCGCTTGCGGTATTCCTCTCTTGGCAATTTCTGAAACAGAAAAAATCAATCAGATAGAGAAGAAAAAACAAAACCAACGAACGGTAGACCACATACCCTCGAAAGTCGTCGCGCGATCGGTCACCGTGTACAGCAACATGAGCGGCCGAGCGGGGAGCTTCTTGGGGAGACTATCGAACAAAGAAAAGATCAATCGCTCATGCTCACTCGGATAGACCGGTCGTGGCCAGTTTGTGATCTTTGTAGGTTTCCTCGTCCAGAACAAAGGAAACCGAGACTGGCCAACCTCGTCAAAAAAGTAGCGTGTACCGGCCGACTCCATGTACACCTTAAAGAACTTCTCTTTGAAATTCTTATAAGAGGTCGTAAAGGCCTTGAATAACACGCTACCGACCCGACTTACTATGGAATGCCAACCGACCACCTTGGCCAGATGGGACGCGTAGAAATGCAAAAAACACGAAGGAAGAGGACGCACCCCAAACGTCCGACACACTATGCGAAAGGCTTGCATAGACGCCCACGAGTTGGGATGCAACTGGGTCGGGGCCACATTGAGTTCCCTAAGGACTCCGGCCGTAAAGGCATCAAAGGGAAGGGACACATGGAGGTCCGCAAAAAGACAACTATACATGAAAAAGAAGGGGGGCTCGGTGGATGACCACTCCCTATATACACGGTCCTCCAGAGAACAAGGGCCAAATGCCAACAAGGACTCCTCGACCGAAGCCTTTAAAACAGGAACGTCGTTCAAGAACTCGGCCACAGAGGTGTCCGTGTAAAAAAAGGACGACATCTCACACACCTTGGGGTCAACCCAGGCAGGCCCCACATGAGGACGCGGTCGTTCCAAAGGGACCGACCTATCCGGCACATTACCAGCATCGTCCCTCACCCTCTCCGACGGGGTAACAGCATTCCCAACTTCCCCGGCCGGAGCAACCTTGTTAGACGAAGAGGAGGACGAAGAGGATGACGAACAGGAGGGAGGTTCGGGAGGAGATTTAGAAGAAGAAGTTGGACCCAAATGAGCAGACATGACTAACCTTTAGGCGAACAAAGGAAGTAACCAAGATCGGTTGGATTCGTTCGAGGTGTCGGAGCTCAACCAAAGATAACGCGTAGAACACAACTGTTCCTAGTCCCTATTTATAGCCCGAAAGGACCTCGGAAACCCAAACGTCACAAAATCTCAGCCATTGGATGTGCTTGATCCAATGGTCCATATCGCTTGGCGCCCAAAAACCCCCTCATAAATGGGCGTCACATCAGTCGATCAGACGCCCCTTACTGTCACTTCATTCATCATTGCATGAACCGCCTGAAGCCCACTCTTCAAACTCTTCGGTTGTACCACCTCTCGAGCCTGGGAGGCAACTGTACTGGGATGGCCGACCGTTGTACTCGGCTCGGCCGACTCAGCAAACCAAACCCTAACCCAAACGACAAGGTCGACCACGTGGCACATGTGGCCGACCGACATGCGGCGCTTAAGTCAAGGTTGACCAGATTAGCAAGACTAATCCATGGTTAAGAAATGACCTAACTCAACCCTAATCGCAAACCAACCCCCTAATTCGGCCCAACAACAAGGGCCCATCAAGGTAATATAAATATCACGCATTCCAAGGAGAAAGGTATGTCATTATCTATAGTACTCTGACAATCGAACACTACTACCCCGCTGACTTGAGCGTTGGAGTGCCATCTACAAGTACCCCACCCGTCTGAGGAGCCACTCGGCAAGGAAGACCACAAAACAATTAGAGTGTTAAAGGCGTGAAGACCGACCGAATAGCACCCGGAGTCAATCATTCTCCCAGTCCCCAAACTAGTTCTAGAACAGTTTCTAAATTAGTTTCTATTATTGTTAAATAGTTTCTAAACTGGTATTTAATTAGCAACCAAGGTTTTTGCTACCAAATTTAGCAACTAAATAGTTGGTAGTTAAAACCTTGGTTGCTAATTAGATACCAATTTAGAAACTATTTAACAACAATAGAAATTAATTTATAAACCAATTTTTTTTTTAATTTCTAAAATGGTCTCTAATTTAGTTATTATTGCAACTAATTATTTTGGTCTCTAAAAATTGGTTTCTATTTCATGATTTTCTTATTGTGGTAGTAGTAGCAAAATAAACAATTACATTTAGCGACCAAAAGAAATTTGGTGGCTAAAAAATAAACGTATTTGGTGGCTGATTCGGTGGCAAAAATAAATAATTATATTTAGCGACAAAAAAAAAATCGGTTGCTAAAAAAATAAACAAATTTAGTGGCTCATTCGATGACAAAAATAAACAATTATGTTTAGCCTCCAAAAAAAAATTGGTGGCTAAAAAATAAATATATTCGGTCGCTAATTCGGTTGCAGATATATTTTCCCCAATTTATTCAAAACAGCCACCACTTTAGCGACCGATGATTTTGTCACTCTCATGTTTCGCCATTGATTTGGTCGCAAAACTAACTAACATTATTAATAATTTAGTTGGTTTTTATTTCAGTCTCAGATTTAACACTATGGGTATTTGGTGGCTATTTCGATCGCAAATTGCGACCACTTATTTCCGGTTGCTGAATTCGATGACTAAATTGTTATTTTCTTGTAGTGTATCCACCCACGAGTACCCAAATCATAAGGGTAACAGGCTCGCGACCTATTTTACAACCAAATCCAACACCCTATCAGAAGCACCTACGTGGCATGATCCCGTTGCAGAGACTTCACTACTCTTCATTGCTGAAGATTTCTCGGACTCTGTCGAGGTATGCCCATCCAAGGAAGAAAAGAAACTATTAAGGGAAGAAATCACTAACCTGGAGGAAAGGGGAATTCTCGACACCTAGTCACTATTTGGGATGCGGAGAAAAAGATTGGTCCCTCACTTCAAATGCACTCTTATTTATAGGCAAGGAACCGTGGGGAACTCAAACATAATTACGTTTTGTAACTGTTAGATCATGTCATATCCAACGACCACAAAACAAAACGCTCGAACCCTTATATAAGTTTAAATTAGAAATTCCCACCAATTATACATGGAACGTTTCGAAACCCACTGTAAGCTTACCCTCGATCACATGTCAAAGTTAACATGACCCTAGACGCAACATGATTTGAAATACCGACCACCAAAACATTTTGAAGATTATTACCTTACGAGCTTGGAGATACAAGAAAAAATAGTTTTAGTGATATAAATATTCATTAAATATTGCTAAATATTATAAATATGTCTCTATTAATATCTTGTGACAATAATTAAATTGTCACTAGTACTCTTGTCACCATTTTACTTATGACAATAATTTTAAATCTTACAAAAATTAAGTTCTATTGTGACAAAAATAATTATCACTAATAATTCTAAGTAATAATAACAAGAATACAATATTATAAATATATAAGACAATAATCTCATTAATTATCACTTACATATTCTATATAAGAGTGATAATAATGTTTAACACAAATATATAAGAGAATGAAGATAAATTAGTTATCACTATTATTAATTTATAATATTAATTAATATCATTTTAATTTCAAATTTTATATGACAATTAGTTCTTAATTATTAATATTTTATCATCATTATTAGAAATTATGATATTAAAAATTTTATAGTGTGTAGTTGTGACAGTTAAATATGATGTCATAATTAATACGTAATTCATATTTAAAATTTCAAAAAATATTAATTAAAATAAATAAACATAAAATTCATTACATTCAAAATGTCAGAAACTAAAATATTCAAACAACAATTCCAAATGGGACTTAATTTTACTTGAAAAACTATACAATTATTTAAAAAATAACAATAAAGGGTATCTTCAAGAATTTTGATCTGGAAACAAATAAAATAAAACATTAATATCAATAAAAAAATTAATTAATAATATTTTAGAAATATAAAGATGTAATTATGCATATTAATAAAAAATTTAAATAATAACACAACTTATATTTAGTAGAACCTTTGAACTGCTAGGTAATAAATCTTCTAATGAAGTGTCATTTGACGTATTTTCCTTTCAATATTTTGTTTCATTTGGTCATGTTGAACTTTTATAGGAAGTTGTTGATCTTCCGTTAATTGTTGTTAAGAGTGCAATTCACTTTGAATTATAAGAGAGTCAAATTTTGACAAGTTGAGTACAAAGTTTTTCACTTGTTTCTTTTAGTTCAGTTTACCGTAACTCTAAATCATTTTCAAGACTTGAATCACATTAGTATTTAATAAGATTCAACAACATGCACGTAGAGTATATTCAGTTACATACATATGTTTGGTTTCAGTTTAAATCTAACAACAACTGAATATAGTACTAAGAAAAGGAAAATTGAATGAGAGATTACACAACAACAACGTCTTTAACTACAACTTTTTCTTCAAATAATACTATGTTAGTTGTTAGTTTATAATAAAATTATCGTGTTGGTATTGACTCCAAGGGTGTTCGACCCTCGGCAATTGATACATGCTGGCATTGAGTCCGGGGGTGTTCGACCCTCAACAAACGCGTGAGATAGAACACTCATTAGAAAACACCTGAATGACTATTCCAGAATATAACGGATCAAAATTGGATTAATTTTGTTCGCATAAGTGATGAGTACGAGAGAGGAGTAGAAGAATTTATACAATTTGCACAACGTAATAATAGTTGTCATGATGGAGCAAAGATCAGGTGTCCGTGCGTTAACTGGTTGAATGGAAGGATACTGGATGTTAAGATAATTAGGGAGCACCTTCTATGTGATGGGTTTCTTCGTTCTTATACAACTTGGACATGACATAGTGAATTATTAAATTTACCACGTGTGTTCGTAACTGAAGAATATGTGGGGTCCACCCTGGATGATGCAATACATGATGATGTAGATGATGATCGATTGGAGGACATGATTCGTGATGTGGGAGCTGAGTCTTTTGTAGAAGCGCATGGATATGGAAGTATGTTAAGCGATGCAGAGACTCCATTGTATCTTGTATCAACTAACTTCACACGGTTGTCGGGGGTGTTAAGATTGATGAATTTGAAGGCAATAAATGGATGGACTGATAAAAGCTTAACATAATTGCTTCAATTGTTGAAGGATATGCTTCTAGAGGGAAATACTCTACCTAATCGTAATTATGAGGCCAAAAAGATTCTTTGTCCAATGGGTATGGAGTATAAAAAGATTCATGTATGTCCTAATTATTGTATATTATACAGGAAAGATTTTGAATTGTTGAAAATTTATCCGAGGTATGGGTTATCACATTATAAGTTGAAACAAAAATATGATAATACTATTGAAGAGATAGAAAAGCATGGACCCCCAATGAAGGTTATGTGGTATCTTCCCATCATTCCAAGGATGAAGTGTTTGTTTGCAAACCTAAACGATGCTAAGAATCTTAGATGGCACGCAGATGAGAGGAAATGTGATGGCATGTACCGACATCCAGCTGATTCTATTCAATGGAAGAAATTTGATGATGAGTTTCCAGAGTTTGGTAAAGAATCAAGAAATATCTGACTTGGTTTAGCTACAAACGGAATGAATTCGTTTGGTAATATGAGTACGAATCACAGTTCATGGCCTGTTTTACTAGTTATTTACAACTTACCTCTTGGATTGTGCATGAAGTGAAAATACATGATGTTGTCTATGATGATATCCGGTCGGAAACAGTCAGGGAATGACATAAATGTTTATCTAAGTCCTTTAATTGAAGATTTGAAGTTAATGTGGGATCAGGTGTTGAAGTATTTGACGAATTTTCCAATGTAACTTTCAAGATGCATGTCATGTTATTTTGCACCATCAATGACTTTCCGACATATGGTAACTTATCAAGGTATAATGTTAAGGGTCATAAAGCATGTCCAATATGCGAAGAAGATACCGCTTCTCAACAATTGAAACATGAAAGGAAAAGAGTATATCTTCGACTCAAAGGTTTCTTAGAAGTCATCATCCTTACCGGAGGTTGAAAACAACCTTTAATGTGTTGGGTTTATTAGTGTATAAGTTCAAGAGGGGGGGTGAATTGAGCTTATAATTTTTTTGCAATGAATACTGTTTTTTCAGAAGTCATGACAAAAAGAACATATTGATTCAGAGAAAAACATATTTAATTTTCTGATTATACAAGCACTTTCAGAAACTTAAACATATTGATTCTAGAATCAATGGATTTAATTGTCAACTTTACAAAATCAAATCATGTGCAATTCAATCAGCAATAGAAGTAGGAGTAGTTATAAAGATTCTAAACCAAGAATTCCAACTTCAAATCTTTAAAATTTGTATTGAAAAGAAACTGAATCCAGAGATCAATTATTTAGAATATCTTATTACTTGTATTATCATGTTAGTATTCACAGATTCAATGATCTTTTAAACAAGAAACTTTCCAGAATCTTGATGAACAATCTTCAAATCAACCCAAATATGAAAAATAATATATTCAATTTAAAATCAACAGATTGATTTTATCACAGTATATAAAATTTTCCAGAATTGCTTTTAGAGATTAAAAGAGAGAGAGACACACAGTTTTCTACTAGTTCACTCAATAAGAACTACATCCAATTTCACCTTACCTCAAGGTGAATTCCACTAAAAACAAATCAATCTTTTACAAAACATTCTTGGTTCTTGAATCCTCCAAGAACAAAGAACACAATGCTGAAAAACACTATTTCAACAACACCCACACTTCAAGAAACCCTATCAAGAAGTGCAATTACAAAACACCCTTACAAAATAAAGTTATAGGAATGAAAACACTTGATTTGCAAATTCAAGAAACCAAAACATAATTGACTTTCTGCAACACCTTCGTGACAGAACCTGGAATCTCAAACCAAGAGTTGATAACACATGCACACTTGAGGTTTTTGAGAAAAACTTTCAAAAACAAAAAGGATTCCAAACTTTCACTGGAAACACTTTAAACTGTGTTCGAAAATGTGATTTATAAGTCACTTCTGATATGAAATACACTTCTCCTTTTATAGCTTTCAAATCAAAACGGTTTTTCAAAAAATAGTTAAAAGCTGTTATAAAATTAACAGATTGAAGTCTAAATAAACAGATTATTTTTTTAAAATACAGCTAGTGGTTACATAACCACTTTCAGATTAGTTTATAACGGTAACAAAGAGCTCAACTGATTTTGGTCCCAAAACAGAACTTTGAAAAAGCTTATCAGATTTGCACCTACAAAAAGAATCTATTGTTTTTTAAAACAACATATTTATTTTTTGTGCAATAAACTAGTTTTGAAAAACTTAAAACAGATTTTGAGAAAACTTTGTAGGATACCCTTGTGCTTAAGCTCATCACCTTGGTTCTGAGATATGAGGTAGATCATAGTGCAAAAGGCATATTTAAACAACCTCTAGTCTACAATAAACCTTGAATAACAATACAACAATCTTTAAAACTATTTTCTTCATCAAACACACTCTTTGCCAAGATGTGAAGAGTCTTCAGTCTTCAACATAATGGACATCAAGAGACTAGTGGTCCACCAACTCCATTAACTGGTGTTGAGGTTTATGAAAAGGCAAATAACATAGTCCACATCTTCGATAAGTAAAAAAAAAAGTCATTTGTGACAAACATTTAGAAGAAAAAATCAATCTTCTTTGAACTTGTGTACTGGTTGAGGTTAGAAGTCAAACATTGTATAGATGTAATGCATGTTGAGAATTTGATTGAGATGAACATACGAGGTGAGTTGGCACCGATAGAAATGGGTAAGCGTACATATTTGCCCCCAGTCTGTTACACCATGTTAAAAGATGAAAAAGTAAGTTTTGTCAATGTCTAAAGGGTGTGAAAGTGCCACAAGGACATTCCTCAAGTGTGAAAAGCCTAGTGTCAATGCAAGATTTTAAGTTAATTGGGTTGAAGTCTCATGATTGTCACATCTTGATGCAACAGTTGTTGTCGATAGCTATTCGGGGGATCTTACCAAAAAATGTTAGACATACCATAACCCGTTTGTGCTCATTCTTCTCTTCCATCTGTTGTAAAGTCATTGATCCATTAAAACTAGATGAACTTGAAGATGAAATTGTTGTTATCTTGTGTGAATTGGAGATGTTTTTTCCTCCAACTTTTTTTGACATCATGTTTCATCTAGTTGTGCATCTAATAAGAGAGGTTAGATTGTGTGGACCAGTGTACTTAAGATGAATGTATCATGTTGAGCGGTATATGAAAATTTTGAAAGGTTATGTGAAAAATCATTATCGTCCAGAAGCTTCAATGATTGAAAGATACATAGCTGAATAAAGTATTAAATTTTGTTCAGAGTACATGTCGAAAGCAAATCCAATAGGTCTTCCAGCTAATTCATGGCACCACAGGCATTCTGTAAGTAAATGTTTACGTGATGTGAATATTGTAAGCAAATATCAATCAGAAGTCTTCCAAGCATATTTGTAAATATTGAACAACACATATGAAGTTATACCTTACATAGAAGCTCATAAAGTCATTATGAAGCTCATAACATTTTTTAGAATATACAATCAAATTAAAGTTGTCAACTCAAAACATAAAACTATGAGAGGACCTTCACTATCAATGGTTAAGCAAAATACAATGAAGTCGGATAAACAATTTCTCAATTCAATTCAAAAACATTAAACAAAAATTGTATCTAATAGAAAAAAATTAATAAAAGATGCAAAAACTGTATTTAATAGAAAGAATTAATAAAACAAAACATGCAACTGTATCTAATAGCAAGAATTAAGAAAACAGAAATTGAAGATCAAGTAAACCAGAAAATGAAATGAATTAGAAACAAAACATGTATTAACTTCATAAATAAAAAACAAAAACAAGAAAATAGTAATGTAAACCAGAAAATGAAATGAATTAGAAACAAAACATGTAATAACTTCATAAATAAAAAACAAAAACAAGAAAATAGTAATTGAAAGCTAAAATTGAAAAAAAAAAGAATTTTTTTTCTTGCATTTGAAACTCATTTGTTTTCAAATGAGTTACTCACCACTCACCAATTATCATATTGTTGCGACAAACTATAATAGTTTCCTAACTAATCACAATCAACAACCTTCTCAATTGTCCTGCAGAATGCTATTAAACACGTTTTTAGTCGCCACACAAACCAACCCAAACATTTTAAAACTAAATTCAAAAAAATCAAATAAAAAACAAAATCAAAGAAAGATCACCCTTAACTATAAATGGATTAAAATCTTAATTTTCACAGCATTTTGATTATAATAGTAACACAATGATGCGAGGGGTATTGGACGAAGGTGCTTTCTGTTGAACATTTAGACTTTGTTTGTTTCAAGGGTTGTAGTGTTCAAGAGGAATGATGTGAGTGGATATCCATGGTTTCATATTATAATATTTCATACTTTATTATATATATTTTTTCTTCTTTATAAATAAATTTGTTGTACAATTCACTCTATATATAATATTTTTTTTATTATAAAATGTCCTCTAAAATATCTACATGGTTATGTATCTACATACAATCTAAATCAAAATCAATGAATATAAAAAATTTTCAAAATGTATAAATAAATATAACAATAAATTTGTATATGCTTAGATAATTTTATTTTTATGATTTTTTTTCATGTTTTGATAATATTAAATAACTCGTATTTTTTTAAATAATTATTTAATAGTATCGAAATAAATTATTCAATTGTACATAAAATAATTTATAAATAAAGAGTAAATTTGTAAACTTATATTTTACACTTTTAAAAAAAATTAAATAAACCTCACAACAATTACATCACTCACAAACTCCCATAAACTTTCCTCACACATTCACTCCCTCAAATACGAAGAGGACTTTAAACCTAACTCAACCCCATAAAACCGGCTCATAGGGTTGAGGTTTGCACCCACTTATATACAATGAAAGCCTCTAATCTCTAATCAATGTGAGATCTCCAACGCACACACTTAGACATAATGAAGAATGAGTAGGTTGAGGTGAGTGTGAATGAATAGGGGAAAGTGACATAGAAAAAGACTTTTGATAGTGTAAATGAATGTATAATAATGATTTAACAACCAACTACAACCTTTAAGGATGTTTTGAGACTAAAATCCATCTCTAAATATCTCAAACTCACATATATCTAAGAGCGCAAAATAAATACGCGTACAAATTTATTTTATATTAAAAAATTAATTAATATAATCATATATAATTATATTTATTAATTTAAATAATGTTATTAATAAAGTATAAGTATATTTTTTAACAATAATAAATATATAATTTAATGTAATGAAAAAAGGTAAATATATAATTTGATATTTTTTTAACATTGCTCTGGTGTGTTGAAGGTTAATAAATGAGATTTACAACTTATTTTTTTTAATAAAGTAATATTTGTTTTTCTTATTTTATTTAAAAATAGGTGATGATTATATATTAACTTAAATATGATTATATTTATATGTTATTATTTATTTATTTTAATATATTATCTCGTACATAATAAAAGTAATAATTATATATTTTAATGTTAATGGTATGTTTTATTATATTTTTTTTAAACAACCTAATTTTAAAGAAAATAACTATATTTTTTCTTATAATTAGATGTTTACATATACTAACTTTTTTTTATCCATACTATTCTACTATAAAATATTTGGAGGTATGTTACCTGCTTTCAAGATATGCAGAGATATTTATCTACGATCCCAACAACTTGAATATCCATATATACATAATAACTAATTTTATTATAATTGATTGATTAACAATATTCAGTAACAAAGCTTATTTTTGGATATTTTAATCTTTACTCAAAAATCTATAAATACATATTATTTTATAGAAATTATTTACTTAATCTTTTCATTTGATACTCAAATATCAACACTCTAAAATTTATCTAGTTCCTACTTACTTAGGGTGTGTTTGGATTGGGAAGGGGATTTGAGGAAGTGGATTTGAAATGATTTGAGAGAAAAGTGAAGTTGTTTGGATTAGAATATCTTAGAGTAGATTTTGTGAGGAAAATTTATAAAAGTTTCTAATTGATGTGATATTATGAAAGATTTTTTAAATGTATAAAATATAAGTTTACAAATTTGATAAATAATAATTTTTTTAAAAAATATAAAATAATTTAATATAAAAGAATTTAGAAATATATATTAGAATTAAAATAAATTTAAAAAAATAATAAAAATACGTATTAATAATTAAAATTAATCTTTTATTTATTATTTATTTTATTATAATATACAAATTAATTTAATAATTAATAAAAAAATTATAAATGTAATATATATTAAAATATAATTTATATATATATATATATATATAATCAGTATGTAGTTTATTAATTTTTTAAAACAAAATTAATATAAATCCACTTTCCCTGCAAATCTCTTCACAAAGGAAGAGAAAGTTTCAAAGGAAAAAATTGCCTCGTTTTTTTGTGTTTTCATACATCTATTTTTTCGTTTTTCTAACTTTTCCTACACTTTAATTTTCTTGGTCTAGAAACGAAAAGAGCGTTAATGATTGAAGAATAGGTAGATCTTTGATATTTCTCAACAACTTGGTGTTGAACAAGAATTATCTTCCAGTTCTCCAAGTTATATGATCATTATTAATTTATAAATATTCAAATAACTTTTTATTAATTATATTTTTATTTAAAGAAAAATAAATTTATCATATGAATAATTATTTGTAACATTTATATTTTATCATTTCTAATAATTTTTTTACTAAATTAAAAATAGTCACAACTAATATATAAACTAATATATAAATAATGATAAATTTTATATTCATCACTATTATTACAAAATAAAAATAATATTAACTTATAAAAAAGAATATCATAAATTTAATATTTTTTTTTCACTTATATAAATATAGGTATACATGTTCTATTAGTTTGTGATTTACATAAATGCAAATATATGTAAATGTTCTATTAACTCGTAACTTATATAAATACATATATGTGTAAATGTTCATAAAAATGAATTTGTGACATATATTATTGACAAAAATTTATGTAATTCTAAAGTGACGTAATCACAGTAATAAAAGTGTCACGGGTTTAAGTTTAAAATATAATAAATTTAATATTTTTTTAAACAATTACCAGTAATATAATAATAATAAAAATTAATATTATATAATTATTAATAATTTATAAATATTCATTCGAATTTTTATTATTTATATTATTGTCAAAATAAAATTAATTTTATTTGATATTAATAAATAATTATTTGTGATATATATATTTGTTAATTTTGATAAAAAATTGTGAAAATTAAAAACTTAGTCACAAATAAATATATAGAGGGACATTAATTATATTTATCACTATTAATTGCATTATCACAAAGTAACATTGACTTATGAAAAAAATCATAAATTTAAATAAAAAATAACATAAATATAATATTTTTTATTAGTATAAATACATGTACTTATAATTTTCTATTAAATATATGTGAGTAAAATTATAATACATTATTATTAAGACATATTTTAACATGCTAATAATAAATAGTTTACTATTGATAATAAATAACTGTTAAATTATAAATATTTAATATATTTTATATTAATTATATTCTTATTATTACAAGAAAAACAAATTTATTATACAACCTTTCTAGTAATTATTTATGATATGTATATTTTAATTTTTTAATGTAAATACTGTGATATTTTTTAAATTTTGTAACTATTATAAATAATATTTGTGACAAATAAAAAAATAGTCACAAATAATATATAATAATGATAAAATTATGTTCATCACTAAATTTTTGTCACAAAAACTTATATTTGTTGTATACGAGACTCCCTTGGTCAAGATCATTAACCAAATATTTCGTTAGGTGATGTGACCGACATGACTTCCATAGACTCAACAAACATTCTTTAACACAAAATGATTAACGTAATCACAGTACAAAGCGTTACCCTAACCCTAAGGTCCTGTTTGTTTATGGGCAAAGAAAAACAAAGTTTTACTGTGTCAATGAAAAACCTGAAAATCAATGTAAAAAGACACGAAATTAAAAAAAAATCCACGAAATTAAAAAAAAATCCACGCTCTAAACTTTCTTCGCAGAGTTGGGAAGAAAGTGAAATATACATATATATTTTTAATTAATTAATTATAATTTACTATTTTATCCTTTTTATTTTAAATAAAATAGAATTATTTTATTTAAAATAGAATTATAATTTAAACATAAAAAATATAATTCAGATTATAAAAAAATAATTCTTCTAAAATAACATAATTAATACTTTTTAATAATAAAAAAATAAATTTATATAATAATTATATTAATTAAAAAAATAAAAATAAAAATAATAATGTTATTTAATATAAAAATAATTTTTTATCAAATATTTATAATTATAAATATTTAAATAATATTTTAAATAAAAAATAATTATAATTTATAAATAAATAAATAAAATTATTTTTTAATAATTTTTAAATGTAAGGGTAAATATGTAAAGTTACAGTTTTATCAATTAAAAAAATATAATTTCAATCACACCCATCATATCACTCACAAACTTTCATAAACTTTCCTCACATTTTCCACTTTATTTACCTTAATCCAAACACCATAACTTTCTTTACACTTTCTTTTCAAATCATCTCAAATCTAGTCCTTCATTTTCACTCTTTAATCCAAACAAAGCATAAGGCTACATCGAGGACATGTGCTATAATATAGGCCTAATATTAAAGGTCTATCACAATCCAATAAATGTGCACACCAATCAAGATAAAAGTACGCATTAAACAACATTTATTACTCTTTCCTATCTCATATCAAGTTATAACTTAGACATCAAAGTAGTTTTTGCAGATACTCCACCCTCACCGATCAAGATCTCACAACATCATTAATTATGATAAACAACACGACGAGATAGAAGAAGAATTGATATCTTTCATACCTAAGATTAATAATGTTATAGATGTTAGATACATATTATAAGAATTCAATCAGTAAATTATTTGGCTAAAGTATAATCCAATTTTAATTTATTATATATATATATATATAACTAATTATAAAATGTAGAAAAATAATTAAAATATATTAATCCCTCGCTCGTGCATAAGAATTGATTATTATTAATGTTTCATGTTTGTTAGATAAATGTGAGTGAGTTGTGAAACAAATCTTTGAGGTTTTTTTTTATCTAAATTTGGACCCTCGTAATTTTTCTTTCTACTTTTCATAAACGTGTTTTATTTTTCAATAACACCTCGTAATTAATTTGAAAACTATATTTTAGAATATATAATTTAGAATATTTTTGAATTATATAATTTAAAATTATTCACAATCACTACAAGAAAATCAATTAATAATTTTAGAGAACAAGATAATTAATTGCTATATTGACTAAATAGTATATTATTTTAAAAATTAAAAAATTATTGGTATCTAAATTAGTTTCTATTATTGATAAATAGTTTATAAATTAAAATCTAAATAATTTGTAGCTAATTAGATATCAATTTAGAAACTATTTATCAATAATAGAAATTAATTTAGATACCAATAATTTTTTTGTCTCTAAAATAATATCTAATTTAGTCAATATAGCAATTAATTATTTTTTATCTTTAAAATTGGTTTTTATTTAATAATTTTCTAGTAGTGAATATTAACATTTAGATTATATAATTTAAAATAATCATATTTTGATTTACGTGAACAAAATTATATAATTTTGTTTCAGAATTTAAAATTATGTAATTATGTTACATATCAAGTAATTCAAAACAGTTTAATTATGTACTAGATTATAATAGTTTTGTTCCCTATAAACTAATATGCATATTATAAACTATGTAATTTATTATTTCAAGTAAATGATAACAAAAATATGATTAAAAAAAATTATATTACGGATCGAAAAAAGATGTGAAGATGGAGGAAGAAATATTTTATTTTTGTCACAACATAAGAACACTTAAGCACCACATGAATGCGAGAAAGAAGTTTAAAAATTACTAATAAAAAAAGGGTTGGTGATTTGTTATCTCTCTTCTTACAGTGTCTTTGAATCTGCTGCTCTATTGTAATATTGGATGAAAATATGGAGATGTTCATCATTTGGATATTTGATTTGCATGGATGGAAGAGTGCGAATATAGATTTCATATCTCTCCAATCAATGAAGAAATAAGCGAATTTACAGTTAGATGCATTCCATTTACATGTTATCTTAGCTTTTTCACACATTTTCTTTAAGCTGTTACAAAGGGCATTATGCATTGTGATAATTTGTAAAACATGTTTACGAAGTAACAATATAATCCATTAATCAATTTTGAATTCTTTCATCTCACATATGTATAATCGATTATCCTTGTTTTTAAGTTAATAATCAATTATATCAATATTTATATATATATATATATATATATTATAATCAATTATTTTTATACTTTTAGTTGATAATAAATTATGTCAATATTTATACGCGTCTATTATGTCAATATTTATAAGTGTTCCATAATTGATTATGTCAATATTTTCACATTTATAGATTATGTGAAAAAAAATCAAACTTTATTTACAATTTTTAATATTTAAATTTAATTAATAACTCTTTGATGTTTGTACAATGTTAAATAACTTGAATTTTTTTTCAAAAATAATTATTAAACGATACCGAATATAACATTTTTATATTTTTTCACATCTAAAAAAAACTATAATCTATATAAAATATTAAAATGAATATATAAACATAATGTAAATATGTCCACAATCCTTTCTTAAAATATTTTAAAACATATTTCTCTTCATAAGACTTTTAAATATCTACATAAATCTAAAACAAATAGTCAAATTTCAAATAAACTAATTTCATCATCTAGCTTCTCACGGAGGAGCTCTATTACCTGTAACATTATCTGTTCCCGTGTAAATACACGATCATCACAGACAAAGAAACAACACAAACAAATAAGGTAAGCTAGCTATATAAAACAAAATTCTATAAAATTTCAATTTGAAATTTATAAAACATAAATCATCAAGTCTCATATAAATTCTCAAATCATCAAGTCTCATACAAATTCTCAAATCATCAAGTGTCTATTAAAATTCAATATTCATCTTTCACATGTCAGACTTCCACTGACTCATCTCACATAGACACTTGACTCTACTTCCGGAAGTCTCGTGTATTGAAATTACAATCCTAAGACCTGCACCACCTGAAAGACCATATTATTTTTCAAACCCCAGACAAAGTCATATGAACCTCCATCGACTCTCACCAACTGAATAACTTCATCTATGTGATTCTATTATATTAGTAGAGTCTCATTACGGGCCTGACAGATGAATACACCCTAACAACAATCTCAACACGGTATTTCCTTTCCTGAAAATACTATGTCTTGATCTTACTTTCACATCATTGTACACTTCATTTAACACTTCATTTAACACATCAATACACCATTCAATCATAACATATAATTTAAACTTTCTAACAATCCAAATATATCCAAAAAGTTATTTAACAATAATAATCCAAAATAAACTATGCTAAAATAATAATAATAGTAATATCTATATGTGTATACATAATTGGATTGATTGAAAATATTTTAGTGTGAGCTAAATGACACCAAAGTGCATCCAGTACTTTTGGATTGATCGAAAATATTTTAGTTTGATCTAAATTACACCAGAGAGCACCCAGGAAATTTGGATTGAACGAAAATAGTTTAGTTTGATCTAAATGACACCAGAAAGTACGCAGTAAATTTGGATTGATCGAAAACAGTTTAGTTTGATCTAAATCACATCAGATAGCACCCGGGATATTTGGATTGATCGAAAAGAGTTTAGTTTGATCTAAATCACACCAGAGAGCACCCAGGAAATTTGGATTGAATGAAAAGAGTTTAGTTTGATCTAAATAACACCAGAGCACCCAGAAAATTTGGATTGATCGAAAAGAGTTTAGTTTGATCTAAATCACACCAGAGAGCACCCAGGAAATTTGGATTGATTGAAAAGAGTTTAGTTTGATCTAAATCACACTAGAGAGCACCCATAAAATTTGGATTGAACGCAAAAATGAACTTACTCTATTAGAGATTCTGATCGGGCAGTCTCGTAGTACTCACTGTCAGGAGTCTGATGGTGGACTCTGATCGTTGAACTAATGAACGAGGAAGTCAGAATATTAGAGAGAAGGGAGAGGAGGAAAGGAAAATAACTAAGAACTTTGTGGTTTTTTTTAAAATGAAACCCTCAATAACAAAATTTCTATTTATATGCTCTTTTAAATTTAATAATAAAATATTTCGGTGTCATTTTAATTTTACCACTTCTACTCTAATTAACATTTACACAAAAATACCTCTTATTTTTACTTTTTAATTATTTTTAAAGATATTAATGAATTTGTAAATTTATATTTTTAACATTTTTAAAAATTTAAAAATTCTCTAACCTCACTTTTTTTTTCATAATTTATTTCAAACATCTTTTAAGTCACACATTAAATTTTTAATCCAAACAAAACATTAATCTTGCATGTGTAAAAAGGGAAATTATGCACTTTTAGTAGAGGACACGAGGAGTTGGAACAAATTTACACATCTCCTAGTCCAATTCAAAAACTAAATAAGCCACATTGGAAAATTTGAATAGGACCTAATTAAAATTCAATATGAAACAAGATAACTTCTTGGATAATATGATAGTATTAACTTTACACATGAAGGCATGGTATTTTGAATATTTATTTATTTAACAAATAAGAGGAAGTGAGTATGATATATGGGTACCAGTTGTTCATAGTATTAGTTGGTTTAGTTAAAAGGAAAATTATTTGGAATTTTTTACACTAATAATATATAATGTAGGAACTAAAATATAAATGATGAAACTAAAAAAATATAAATATATATATAATGTAGGAAGTGGGTTGAGTGTGGCCTGACATATTATGAGAAATAGTATTTATTTAAGAAAAAAAAGGAAGAGTTGTGGTGAGACAGCTGGAGACAGGCTGGAGACAACATGTGTGTGTATGATTTGGAATTTGGAACAGAACAACACAACACATAGAGAGTCTTTGGATTCTCATTTCTCACTTCTTCTTCATCCTTCACTCTCATCGTCAAGATCCATCAAATCCAACACCCTCATCCCTTCGTAAGTTCTTCATTCCTCCCTTCTCTCATTTCTTACTTCTTCACCCTTTTTCTTTTCCTTTTTTCTTCCATTTTTTACTCTAATGCAAACCCATTTCAATTTTTATTCAACCAACCAAGTTTCAGATTCGCTTGCTTAATTCGTTACTTACTTGGTTATTGCTTTGTATGTCTCTTTGCCTGAGTCAGAATCGAGTTTATGTCCAAACCCAGTTACTGTTCATCCTTTACTCTTTCTTCTATTCAACTTCACCCCCTATCAGTCATTCATGCAAATATGTTGCCTTCTTCATCAAACATTTTTTTTTCTCTTTTAAATTCTATGTTCAGTTGTTAATTTGTTTCCAATTTTACTTATGCGCTTTTCTTTTCTTAGGTACTAAACAACACACATGTTCTGAGCTAGATGGGTGAAAGGAAGCTAGTTGTTCAGTTGGAGTCATAATGAATGTCTGATCTGTATTTCATCATTGTCTTCTATTATTAATACTGAGAACTGAGCGAGTTACAGTTCAATTCTGGAAAGGAAACGATCACATCAGAGGACTTTTTTTATCCATATGCTATCAGAGAGCATGCTTGAAAGCTGTAATTCGGGTAATGCCCCTGACGAGAATTGCTGCCGATGCATTCAGTGTGGTCACAATTTGTTTAGTAGCCATATTGCTTCTTCTGGGCTTGTTGTGCATTGCATACTCGTTTTACTTTCGGTCTCGCATTAATCGTAGGGGTTTTGTTCAGCTCAGTTATTTTAGTGGTCCTTGGATCATCAGAATAGCATTTATCTTGTTTGCAATCTGGTGGGGTCTTGGTGAGATTATTCGGCTAAGTTTGTTAGGACGTGGCCTGCACTTAAAATGGCAGCAAACCATCTGCAAATGCTACATTGTATCAAATCTGGGATTTGCAGAACCGTGTCTCTTCCTCACACTCGTGTTTCTCCTCCGTGCACCCTTGCAGACATTGGACTCTGGAATTATGAACAGAAAATGGAATGGGAAGACAGCCGGTTATATTCTGCTCTGCTGCTTCCCAATTTTTGTTCTTCAACTTTTTGTCATTTTGGTTGGACCTCAGTTAAACAAGAATAAGAATGGTTCTGGAGAAAAGTTGCCTCATTATTTTACAAGTGCAGGTGCTGCCTCTTCAATTGATAAAGAACATGACATAACCCTCTGCACTTACCCTTTACTCAGTACCCTTCTCCTTGGCCTTTTTGCCATTATCCTGACCTCCTACCTTTTTTGGCTTGGAAATAGGATTTTGAAGTTAGTTATTAATAAGGGTTTGCAGAAGAGGATTTACACATTGATACTCTCAGTTTCAGGTTTTCTTCCATTAAGGGTTCTTTTCCTTGGTTTATCTGTTTTATCTGGACCTGAGCATTTTATGTTTGAAGCCTTTGTTTTCTTGGGTTTTCTTGCCCTTGTGTGTTGTGCTGGGGTGTGCATGTGTATGCTTGTGTATCGTCCAGTTGCAGATAGTTTAGCCCTGGGGAATTTAGCAGAGTTAGATGCTTGGAGACTGAATGTTGATTGTAATGATACCATGTCTCTTATTGCTGCTAATCAGGGTCATCAAGAAGATAAAGATGTTGAGGGGAATAGCAGGTATTCTGATGCATCAACTAAAGGTGGTTCCATTTCATTTCAGACACTGGAAAGGGATAGGGACAGGGATGGTACATTTGTTGAACTAAGTCTCTTCTCTCCCAACCAAACGAATCTCTTTGGCTGAATATCAGTTTTTTGTGGCAAAGGAAACCAAGTGCATAGGCTTTTAGATTCAACAAGTCTCTAATTTGTGTTTTTGTCTCCTAATTCCAGCTGTAGCAAATTTGCTTTAGAATTTCTAGTTTCTAATTTTTTATTTCTTTCACCTACCATCCATCTCCACAATTTTCTCCAATTCTTAGTTTATATATGAAATGATTGAATACATTTGGCTTCTTTTTTTTTTTATCATGGTTATTTCTTGAATTTGATTTCTTCAGTTTTTTGTTTTAATTATCTTCATTTATCAGTTTCATAATATTTCCATTCACTACACAGGAATCCTCGTGATTAATTGTAATTGAAAACTATATTAATATATTATTTTTAATTTTTAGGCCAGTAAGATGATTAATAACAGTTACTATGGATATATTTAATACTTAACGATTTGTCAAGGTAATATAAATAAATAAATATTGTAAATATAAAAAGATATAGTCAATTTTATGACCGAGTCAAAATTATGAATTTTCCAAAACAGACAACTCAAGAGTGGAAAAAAATGGAAGACAAAAGTCAGTGATTGAAAATTAAAGAGAGACTAAAATTGCAATTTAGTTTTATAAAGCATAAAAGGATACATATAAATATAATATGTATAATAAAAATTGGTGTCACATTATTTTTTTATGTATAATTTTCACATACACATTAATTACTTTAATTTACAATGTTATTTTTTAATTTAAATCACATAAAAGATTGAAAAATAATCTTACAAATATTAAAAATAATATAATAGTTAATTACTTTTATAAAATTGAAATAAATATTAATAAAAAACTCAATAAATTTAAAGTTAGATAAAGTTGTTTATAATTTATAAATTAGAATCTTTCAAGATAAACCACTTTAAAGTATTTTATTAATTTGGTCAACTATACTATAAACCAGTCAAATAAATATATATTAAGGACCGTTGAATTAAATTTGGGAATAAGCTTAGTTAAATTACTGAAAAATTTCATCTAACAGTTAAATCTTCACAAAATACAACTATAAATTTTAATATATTTACATCTGATACACCATTAAATATTTTTAAAAATGTTTAATTAGGTGCACACTTATAAAAAAAATTAAAGTATAAATAGAGAGGGAAGACCACAATTGGATCCCATATCGAAGAAAAGCAAGGGAAGTGAAGATGGAAGACCATAAGAGTTCTAACAGCAAGGTTCATCTTATACTACTCATCTCATCATGCTGTTCATCATGCTTCATTCATTCTTTAACATCTCTTTTTTGTTTCATGATCGCCAAAGGTTCATCCATCCAATCTTCCTGCACTTACCTGGCACAGAAAATTAAACTCCCATGGAAATGCTTCATCCGAAATCTCCTTATGTTTAAAGGAGATTGTTCATCTGGTAATCCTATTCATGCAACATTGGTTACAAGAGATTGCACCATGATTCTTCATTCTGCATCTCATCAACTTCTCCTTATTGCTTATCTCACTTCCAACATTTTTCTTCTTCTTTGACTTCAATTTATCTAATCATACTCAACTTCTCTCAAATATTTATAAAATGTTGATATCTCATACAACCCTACCCTTTAAGACAATTTAAATCTAAGGGACTCAGTTCTTGATTTCTGCTTTAGGACAAGACCCTTCAGTGTCACCTCCCCTTTCATATGCTTTGATGCTCTGCAATGTTATCCCTATTGGGTATATGATATATCAACTGTGTCGTTTTTCTTCACCTATGTTTGCATTATATTAAAAATAAGGAGCTTCAGGAATTTGACGAGGCTATTCTTTGATTTGGTAGGCTCCAATTGGTTATCGATTATGGCGTCATTGTCGGGAAGAAGCTGCCAAAGGAAGGGTAATCTTATTTTATCTATAAATTTTCATCGTATACCGATTAGTGATGTGAAGAATCCATCTATGATTAGTTTTCTCTGACTGTTTTCTGCGTTTATTTGTTGCTTCTATCTTTCTTGCAGATTGGAGTAATTGATCCTTTTGCCAAGCGTAGCGTGACATTTTGTCATGGTGTTCCTTTGGGAGGTATTGGGTAAGTATTTTTTTTTTCTTTTTTTTAGTATTTTTTTTTTCTTTTTCTTTATGAAACAAGTATGCAAAAACATCACTATACTGACAACAATTCCAAGTAGCCTCACATTCTAGCCAGTAACAATCGTATGCAGTATGTATACCGAAATATTATTTAAAAAAAATAAAGAAACAATACAAACAAAAGTGGGGGGCCACGCCAAAATGGTCTCTGAAGACATCTCGAGAAACAATGGAATCCCAACCCACCAAAAGCTACCCAAGTTTCTAATACCACGCGATGCAATATGCACATTTATTTTCCTTCTCTATAAATATGAGCTATTGTGTAAATCTTCAATCTTTAATTAAGTAACATATCTTTTCCATGTGCTCAAGCCAAAAGATAAGCACAAGATTAAGTTGACCATCCTTGTGACATGAGCCTTTTAATGTTACCTCAACTAATTAGGTTACGAATTTTGGTTTGAAATATTGTAGCTGTAGTATGAAACATGTGCATTTGTGCGTGGAAAATGTGTTACTTATTATCTTGCTATCACCGCATGTGCAAATTGGATTTGTTTTTAAAATGTTGGTAGGTATATTTTTATTTCTAATCATATCAATCATATAATAAGTTACAATCACATTACATATTGTCAAACACACACACACACGAGTCATCTTGGTAATATCAAGAGTGTGCTTTTGGGAAAAAACACTACTCTCCCTATTTAGGCTTTGCTCATTAAATAGTAATTTAGTAATTGTACAAGGGAGAAATTATAGGGCCACGTTACAAAAATTTACAGCATATTTATGGAAATAACTCAGCAGGCTACTAAAACAACCTGGATATTATAATGTTAACAGCATCATTAGTATCCAATTTATATTTGCTTGATTTCAGCATATCCAGAACATTTTGGATAATTTGTGTAAATAATATGCATTTTTTTGTTTTGATTTTGACAAACTGATGTACAGAGCAGGAAGTATTGGAAGAAGTTTCAGAGGTGAATTTCAGCGTTGGCAACTATTCCCTGTAATATGTGAAGAGAAACCAGTTTTAGCAAATCAGTTTTCTGTAAGTTTTACTCATTCTGTATGATCAGGAAGATACCTTGTTGCTTTCTTTTAAACATTTCTAGCAGTCTGACATTGACTGTATTCCCTTGAAATTTGAAATTGATATTCAGACCTTAGATACAATGATGCCAGAATTTGCATGTCAATATAACACTGTGATGTTTATTCACACTGTGATGAGCAAAAAATGTCCAATCTTTTTTACAAGTTCAGTAAATTGAATTGTTTATCAACAATGCACATTATAGTTATAATGCAGGCTGTGATATCATAATGTTTTGTGAGTAACATCTATGTGTCTCTCCCGTTTCTTCTTTACCTTTCACACTACTTTTTATTTTTCCCCTAAATCTTTTTAAATAGATTCTATTTCTTCGTAATGAAAGAAATTGAATTGTTTATCAACAATGCACATTATAGTTATAATGCAGGCTGTGATATCATAATGTTTTGTGAGTAACATCTATGTGTCTCTCCCGTTTCTTCTTTACCTTTCATACTACTTTTGATTTTTTCCCTAAAATCTTTTTAAATAGATTCTATTCTTGGTAATGGAAGAAATAAGCATTCGTTTGTGTCTTAGGAGGTGGTTTGTTCCCATTTTGAGCATAATACTTACATAAGTACCACTGCCTTAAAGGATAAACTATTAAGGAAAAGTTTGACCACTGTTTTTATATGATAATCTCCTCATAAAAGGCCTATGCTTGAAATGTGGACAGAAAGAACGTGTGCAGTACCTGATGTGCATAACTACCTGACGCGGACACTAAACAGTTGTCTCCAATCTGCACTGAACACAATGACAAAATTTGGGGTTGTAATTAAGGATTTAGTGCTATAGTATTTTGGTTAACCTGGCTGTTTATATCGTGTCAATTAACTGGTTACCCTTAAATCCAAGAATGTCTTTTAGTCATCTGTATATTGACATTTCTAGCATGGAATGTGGTTATGAATGAGTTAAACTCAAGTTTCTGGATTAGTCTTTCTTGAAGTTCAAGTATCTCTTACAAATTATTTTGTCTGTAATGATTTGTTAAACAAAAAAGAGACATTCATATTTAATTATATTTTCTTTACTTCATACTGCAAATAATATTATCTTTTCTGACATAAGAAAGACTGTTATCTCAGGTTTTTGTTTCACGTCCAAGTGGTGAAAAATATTGTAGTGTACTTTGCCCTGGGAAGCAAGAGATAATAAAGTAAGTCTTTATAGATTGCTCGTAACTTAACGGTCTCTAATTAATTATTTTGAATGGCAGATTTAAATTCTTTGAATATAATTTAAAAAAGTATGCATGAATTTCATTCAGACAAAATCCAGTGTCAGGGATTGAATCATGGGATTGGAATATAAATGGAAACAGTTCCACATATCATGCATTGTACCCAAGGGCTTGGACAATATACGAGGGTAAGCTAGGCTAGTTGGCATAGTTTCGATTCCATTATTGTACACCTCTATCTCTTACATCTATCAACTTTTCTGTTCAAATACAGAACCTGACCCAGCTTTGAGAATAACATGTCATCAGATTTCACCTGTTATACCTCATAATTACAAGGAGAGCAGTTTTCCTGTAACAGTTTTCACTTTCACGGTAGGCAATGGTGACTTCCATGTAACTTTTTGTTGGACTTTTATGCTTATAAAGTTAATAATAAGCAGAGAATTTCATTTATGCAGCTGAAGAATTTAGGTAAGACGACAGCAGATGTTACCCTGCTTTTCACATGGACAGTAAGTGATGCTTTTATGTTGGCCATTACTGTTACCATCTTTTGGTTTTTAGTACTCTATTCTTTTGTTGGGGGCTCTGAGTGCAAACAAATTGCTGTGTGCTTCAGAATTCTGTTGGAGGAATTTCTGAATTTACTGGGAACCACTTTAATTCAAAGAAAATGTAAGAAAATAGTCAGTTGGTTTGCTTTCTTTATGCATGCAGATGAGCCAATTTGATTCACTCCCTCTCTCCCCCAAGCCCGTCAATAGTTTATTCTAATATTGACAATACATATTATCTTCTGATATAGGTTGAATGATGGGGTTCATGCCGTGCTTCTACATCATAAGTAAGTAGAGCTTGCTACACTCTTTTTGACCAAAAAATGAAAAGGAAAACAATTAGTTTTTATCAAATAATTGTTGTTGTGATATATTAAACATACAGGACAGCAAATGAGAGATCTCCAGTCACATTTGCAATTGCAGCAGAAGAGACTGAATATGTTCATATCTCAGAGTGCCCGGTCTTTGTTGTATCTGGTTCTTATAATGGTATCTCAGCCAAAGACATGTGGCATGAAGTTAAACAGGTTAGATATCTGCTTTCAAATTTCAAAAATATTTTTTTGAAACTTTTTGTTCAACGTTTTATTTTCCTTCATGCTGTTTTGTAACACATAAAGCTAATCATTGTGCTGTAAGAATTTCTTAAAGCAACTGTTTGGAGTTTCCTTTGCTTTTGGATGTCTGAGTTTATTGTTCTCCATTCTGATAATTATCAATACTTGAATCTCTTTGAACATAATTCTAAAAGGATATTTCAAGCTTAAAGAATCACTTCTTGGCCCTTATTTGTTAATTTCCCATGCCTCCTATTCATTCATAGGTTTGGCTGTTGTAACTATGGATTTACAATTGCTGAAATATATATTGGCTTTGGAACAATGCATATGATGCAAGCCTGTATAAAGTTTGAAGACTGTCAAGAAACTAAAATCATATTACTGCTAATGGTTGAACTGATTAAATGAATATAAGGATGATGCAGATAGTATCTGTCCTTTCTGTTTACCTTGCTCTTTTCCTGTATTCAGAGTGATAATGGAATTTATGTGTGCTTTGTTCCCTCAAGAAACATTAATGATGAAATATGAGAACTTTTTCTTTAGTCGTTGACTTAATGATGCTCATTCAAAATGGTACAACTTAGAGGATATTAAACTTGCTGTCATCCGTACACACTACATAACATTTGACTAAATTGCATTATGGTACCATTTTTCTTTTCAGCATGGGTCGTTTGACCATCTGAATTTTGCTGAAACTGCTACGCCCTCAGAACCAGGATCATCTATTGGAGCAGCCATTGCAGCAACTGTGACCGTTCCCCCTGATGCTGAGCGAATTGTAACATTTTCATTGGCATGGGACTGCCCTGAAGTCAAGTTTCCCGAAGGAAGGACATATTACAGGTAGGCGATACTATGGTAGAAAACTTGTTTGATGACGTTACACAACTAACTAAAAAACTTGGTTTGCAGACGTTACACTAAATTCTATGGTACTCATGGAGATGCTGCTGCAGATATTGCACATGATGCTATTATTGGTAATATTCTTTGCCGAACTCCATCTAAATTTGATTCCCATAATCACTATATCTATAGTTAGATTTCTGGAAAACTAGATTATGTTATGGGTATGGTTTTTCTTAATTTAGATGAGGACATTACTTTTGTTGCAAAATCCCATGCAGAGGCATATCTCATCCGTGATTGTTAATACCATAAATTACTTAATTGAAACTTCTATGAATTTGTTCCATAGAACATTGCCAATGGGAGACCCAGATTGATGATTGGCAAAGACCAATACTAGAGGACAAGAGACTACCTGAATGGTAATCTTCAATTCCTTATCACTAACCTGCTCCTACAATCAAAATCTGACATTTTCAGAGTTCTGTGCAGGTACCCAACTACCCTTTTGAATGAACTTTACTATTTGAATTCTGGGGGGACAATTTGGACAGGTATCTTTGGCTTCTAAATTTTTTTTATTTTATCAGCTAATAAGTCTGGTCTATTTTCCTTTGAAATTCTTGCAATCCCTGCGTGCATGATAGTGTGTTACTACCATTGTCAATTCGTCATTGTTTTTTTCTTTCTCTTTTGCAGATGGTTCACTTCCTGTAAATAGCTTAGTTAATACAGGAGAAAGAAAATTTTCCTTGGATGGACTCATATCTCGTTTAGAGAATACCAATAATTTATCACATCAAAATGACACTGCTATCAACATTCTTGAAATGTTTGCCTCAGTAGCTGAGCAAGCACACTCTCCACCTGCATCAAAGTCTGCATACGGAGTAAATCTGCTCCAAGAAGGGGAAGAAAACATTGGTCAGTTTCTTTATCTTGAAGGCATTGAGTATAAAATGTGGAATACCTATGATGTCCATTTTTACGCTTCTTTTTCACTAGTCATGCTATTCCCAAAACTTGAACTCAGCATCCAAAGAGACTTTGCTGCAGCAGTACTGATGCATGACCCTAGTAAGATGAAACTTCTATTTAATGGCCAATGGGCACCGAGAAAGGTTCTCGGTGCTGTTCCTCATGATATTGGACTCAATGATCCATGGTTTGAAGTAAATGGCTATAATCTTTATAACACAGATAGGTGGAAAGACTTGAATCCAAAATTTGTTCTTCAGATTTATAGGGATGTAGTTGTCACTGGTGACAAGAAGTTTGCACAAGCTGTGTGGCCCGCTGTTTATATTGCAATTGCTTATATGGACCAATTTGACAAGAATGGTGATGGAATGATTGAGAATGAGGGCTTCCCGGATCAAACTTATGACACATGGTCCGTGTCTGGTGTGAGTGCATATAGTGGTGGACTGTGGGTAGCAGCACTTCAGGCTGCATCAGCACTGGCACATGAAGTTGGTGACAAGGGTTCGGAAGATTACTTTTGGCTGAAGTTTCAAAAGGCAAAGGCTGTATATGAAAAGTTATGGAATGGTTCTTACTTCAATTATGATAGCAGTGGTGGGAGTTCGAGTTCATCAATTCAAGCTGATCAATTAGCTGGTCAATGGTCAGTATTTTGTCTTTTGGAAACTATTTGGTACCCTTATTTACATTAGTACTACCAAGTAGTTTTATGGTGCAGTGATCCATTAAAACTTGAATTAGAAACCAAGGAAATTACTAAAATTTTGCATGCATTTTCATTGTGACATAGCTTTGTGGTACACTATAATCACCATGTAAGTTTGTCATATAGAGTGGTTGAAAAACCAACATGATTTCTTTAAGGATTCTTAGAATTTCATCTAATTTAAAGAGATCAGCACTCACTTTATAACACACAAACTCACATATTAGGCCCATTAATTTCTTGGGGTGTTGACTTAAATAAAGCCAGCAAGCCTATTATTAGAAGAGTTGACTTATTGGTAGAGGAAGAACAAGAAAAATTTGGAGTGAAATCATTAAAAAAGATTCATATCTAATTGGTCTCCCTAAAAATTTAAATTTTGAAAGAGTGCAATGGCATCTTGGTAGGAAAAGACTGTGGCTGTTGTCTTGTCAGATGTCACATACAAGCAAAGCTTCTGAATCTAAACTTTATAAGAAGAAAATGCAAGCATCTGAACAATGTCATAGTTCTCTAAACAGTTTAAATTCTGCAGTTTTCCTCAATTATAACTCACATGGAGATTCATCTTGCCAACACTAAAATGCTATTCGAACTGTTTATTTCTTGCTTTGCAGGTATGCTAGAGCATGTGGTCTTTCGCCCATTGTAGAAGAAAAGAAAAGTAGAAGCGCACTTCAAATGGTTTATGATTACAATGTTATGAAAGTAGAGGATGGGAGGCGCGGTGCTGTAAATGGGATGTTACCTGATGGAAAGATTGACATGTCTACAATGCAATCTCGGGAAATATGGTCAGGGGTCACATATGCCTTAGCTGCAACAATGATCCAACAAAATATGATTGACATGGCATTTCAAACTGCTGGTGGAGTATATGAAACTGCATGGTCCGACAATGGACTCGGGTAAAGATATTATATACTGTTCTCTTAGTGGTACTTGTGATAAGTTACAGTCTGAAGTTTATATTAAGTTGCATCTTGATAGGTACCAGCAGAAATCAACCCAAAAATAATGAGAAGTTATTGACTGCATTATAATGTTCAATGTGGTCCCAACTTTTTTAAAAATTATTCAATGTGGTCCCCTCTATTAGATTGTTTTAACGGTGCTAAGTGGGTGATGACTTGGCACACAGAGTGGTACACCTGTACAATTTTTGTTTGGCACACCTGTACAGTTTCATTAGGGCTGCAAATTGAAAACCCACTCCTCTATTTCCCCCAACCTTCCTCATTGTATGCTCCTCTACCATCTCAGACTACCCATTACCCCCTCTTATCCTCAAAACCCTAACCCCTCTTCCTCTCTTTCCCCCAACCTCCCTCATTATATGCTAATCCACCATCTCAAACTACCCATTATCCCTCTTATCCTCAAAACCCTAACCCCTCTTCCTCTCTTTCCCCTACCTACCTCATTGTGTGTCGTCTTCTGGATACTATGTGGACTAGAACTGGGTTGCCAGAGAGGCTCTTAGGAAAATTTGGTTGACCCAATTCTCTGTAAGTGCTTGTTTCTTCTAAGTATTTGCCTAAAGTTGATTTTGTTGGAGGAAAAGGTGGGTTTGGATAATGTCTATGGACGAGTTTGATTCCTTTTGTATCTGGGACTGGTTTATGCTCTTTTTTGGTTGCAAGTGTAGAGGGTGGAGCGTAAAATGACGTGTTCCAAGTAAAACTGTACAGGTGTACCACTTTGTGTGGCAAGTCATCACTTACTTAACGTCGTTGAAAACAATCCATTAGAAAGGACCATATTGAATCATTTTAAAAAAAGTTGGGAGCACATTGAAAATTTTAAAAACATAGGGACGAAATTGACTTGTGCTCCTTAATATAAGAACTAAAAGAGTAATTAAGCCCCTATAGAATAAGGTTTGAGGAAGGTGATTCAGGACTAATTATGACGGGTGCATCCAATAGTATGAGGAAAAGATAGAAAAGTACAAATCTAGTTATTCTAGAGCCTAGTATGTCAGAAGGATTCTGATTCCAGTTCACACATCCTCTTCCTCTTTATTTCTCCATATTAAGTGACTTGCATGCATGCATTCCCAACCGTACTATCAAAATAGTCTTCTTAGTTCTTCCTCCAGTGTCTTAATTGGCTGTATTGCTGATATGATTCCCAAATAGAACTAACAATGGAAATAGGAATTTAGGGTTACGGAACGGAATCAATTAAAAATAGTATTAATGAAAACTTGGATAGAAGAAGGCGCCACAAACAAAGTTTGATAAGCCTAAGGATGATTGCCACAAGAATTGGTGGATTCTTGATAAGATCGCAAGATGCAAGGAAAAAATCTAGCAGAGAAATATTCTCTCTTAAATTGCCAAAATATTCATTATCATTCTGATTTCCAAAAAATATATAAATACAAATTTAGTTATAGGTCTTGTCTCGTTTGTAAGTAAATAAAAAATGAAAATACAATCCTTATACTTTAAGAAGGATCATTTGTCCCAGTGGTTAAGTAGATACTTTCTAACTCTTCTGAGTTCAAAATCCTACTTGAAGTAAAATAATAATATTATTTTAGTTTAATACTCCAAACATGTTGTGCACGTAATCAACATAGTCTTCTTATATTGTGAGCAATTCAACAATTGGGCCTCCAAAAGATTAGCGGAATCCTTTGAAATGCCCTTGCTAGTCAGTCAAGTTTCCACGTGAATTTTCACATGTTTATTTCAATAAAAGTAGGTGTGCAAAATAATCCCTATGCAAGACTGCAATCCCAACCAGGTTGCACCTCAACCTGTATTTGCAACACACCAAAGTATCAAAGAAATAAAGCAAACAAAACCAAACTGGATAAAACATTAGAAATTGTAGTTTGATAGACCAAAATGTTCTCTAAAATTATCTTGCCTAACATAACATGGATCTCAAATGCAACAAGTCTACAAGCACAACTATTTCCCTTTCTGAAAATTTGTGAAGCCCTACAATACACATGGTTGATTGGCTCAAGACAAATTTTCCACCTGTTTCTTAATTTCCAAGGAACCAAAGATATATCTGAAAATGCTTTAACTATCAATAGAAAATCACATTCCAGCCAAAATTGAAATCACCCTCTGTTATAAGAAACTTCAATGGCTTAAATTGCACCCTTAATTTCAGCATTAAAAGGTATCCTTATCACCAAGTGGAGCAGCAAAGCATACCAAAGAAGTCGCCAAATTATTTCTAGAATTTCCTGCCCAAGCAGCTGCCCCATTAGTGTTACATTTATTATTAATTGAAGGTCTTCAGCTGACCTAAATAACCTTGATGAATTTCCTAGGATGTACAATACAACAAAATCTTTGATTGACTACACATGGAAACAAACTACTGTATACTCTTTCGCTTTTGAAAGATCATCAGTTGGTAGTTTGTTACATACCAACCTCCATACAGTAATCATATATGGAATTTTCCTGGTCTTTTGATACAAAACCATTTTGAGCTGGTTGTTGAGGTTAGTAGAATTTTTATTCCCTTTGGTGAAGGCCAAGACTGTATGACATGGGAAAACACCACGGAGGGTATGCTCTTATTGTGACATTCATACAAGTACATAAAAAACAATGGATAGATCATGGCTTGGACTAAACACATACGCTCTCAATGTGACAATTATTCTCTGAATGGAGGTTGGTAAGTAACAAACAGCCAACCGAGGATCTTTTGCACGGTATAGTTAGTATGAAGAAATTGTTAAACATATATTTTTTTCACTGCTCTTTTTCTGCCTTATTGTAGAATTGGCTTTGCCAATTTATCAAGATTCCTATTGATCACTCTTCTCTCTTGGATCTATTTGGTCTGTTATAAATTGAAGATGGAGTGATGAGATCAGGACCATTATCCCAGCTCCTATGATTGGTATTATTAATGGAATATGGTTTGGCAGAAATAAATTGACGCTAGAGGGGTAAATTATCAGTGAATGAGAATGGAATTTTTTTCAAAAGCTAATCTTGCAGCTGCGAGCAGAGCATGAATAACAACATTGAGGAATTTTGATGAAATGACATTCCACAATCTGACAGAGAAAGGGCAGTGAAAAAATATATGATTAACAGTCTCCTCGGACAGACTACACTTGGAAACTATTGCACACCCTTTTGCTTACGAAAGATCATCTTTCCTGTCTCATACAGTTTGGCTTTCGTCCGAAAGTTGATGTTCTTCCCATCTTCTAATTGCCATGTAATGCTATAAAGAACTTCCTCAATGTTGATTTCATCACAAGTAGAAAAAATCTACGAAACTGAGGGTTTTTTTAGGGGAGACATGATCAAATCCAAGCAAAAGATCAAGCTACTGTCTTCAATCCAAAATCTTAAAATAATAAGTTTGTGGGTTTTTTTTACTTATATATTATGCAATTTTATCCAATGTGAGACTTCCAACTCACACTTAAATTGTTAACATAAACATAGGCCATTAGGAATTATTGGTCATATCTTAGTACAGTGTTTATGTGGTTGTCTGCACTATGGCTAACTATTAGATGAATAAAGGTGGTCATGTGTTTCATATTGAGGCAATGAATAAAGGTGGTCATGCAATTACTGATTAACTCATGCCAATATATAATATTCGCTAGTTTGTTCATATGAATCTCTAAGACTTTATAGATAGCATCTTTTTCATGTATTTGTATTCTTGATAATAGCTAATTAAGCTCTTCTACTTGATCAACAGTTATTCATTCCAAACTCCTGAAGCGTGGACCACTAAAGATGAATATAGATCTTTATGTTACATGCGCCCTTTAGCCATATGGGCAATGCAATGGGAATTATCAAGAACAAAGCACCCTCAATATGAGTGTATATTGGATATGAAAGAAGAAGATATTATGTCCAGATATCATGATGGTTTTTCGAAAGTTGCTCGCCTTCTAAAGGTAAAGGAGGAGACAGATTGTACAAGTCTATTTCAGCTTATATATGATTTTACTTGCAAAAGGATGTGCTAATAGACATGCATTTTTTTTAGATTGTTTATGTGAATTTATAAATATAAATGTGTTTATATACACAAATATACATATATATACACATATATATGTATATACATACATTGAAATACACAATATATATATTATGGAATGAAAAGTTAAAATGTATTTAATGTTTTGAAAATATTGAAAGTATGCAATGTGTTTAATATTTATCAAGTAGGAGGGTTTAAAATTATTCATTCAGCAATATATTTTAGTTTAAGGCATCAAAGCATTAGTCATGCTTAGTCTCTTCTATTAAAAGAAAATAAAATATTTGTTTGAAAAAAAAATATTTGTTTAAAAAAGGAAAAAGGTTTCATTACTTTCACAAAGAAAAATATAAAAAAGAAACATAAAATATATTTTAGAAAAGAGATAAAGAAAATAATAAGGCTTAAATGTGTCTTTGTAAAAATATTCTATTTGATTTTAGTATTTTTTAAATCTTTATTACTTTCATATTCCTAACACATTTTTTTAGTTGTTTTAATCTTGAAATTATCTCCAATTATAGATCATTAGGAGTTGCAACCATTTTTTATGAAGTATTTTAATGTGACACTAGAAGTTATTTAAAAAAATTAAGTTGTTTTTAAAAGCAAGTGTTTCTTAACAACAATAAATATTATTATGCATTATAGTTATACAATTTATAAAATTATGAATTGTGTGGCTTAAGATTCTTTTATCCAAGCAAAACTGAATAAGAGATGTTTAGTGATCATCACATTTCTCAATTGCTTCCATTGAAGATGCTTTTACCATATAGGTAGCTGCCTCAATTAAAATGACTATTTTACCATGTGGTTAGTTGGTCCATTTAAAATTATTAATCAAACAAGATAATTCAGGTAAAGAAAAAATTAAAATAAGATAATTGGGTTACTTTTAGAGTAGATTCAATTAAGTAATGTATTTATTATTTTATTTGTAAAAAAGTTAGGTTCGAATGTTTTTAGTTTCTAAAAATTAAGTGTGATTTTGTTTAAGTCCTTATAAATTTATTTATTTATTATCTTTTAAAACTTAAAAGTATTCCTTTTAGTTCCCTATAAAGCATGTGAATTCTTATTATAGATCCTCAACTATTTTTCTATAATTTTCATCATTACAAAATTTGAAATTTTTATTTTTGGTCATAGAGTTCATTTTAAGGTAGATAATAAATATTCATTTTAGGGGATTTTTTAAAATATTGTAGAGGAATAACTTATTGATTGGTAATATGCATAAACAGTAATCATGGTTACTTGGTACTAGTGTTACTTAGGACGTCAATTAAATACTTATTAAAAAAAAATCTATTCTATTAAAATTTTAGAAACTCAATCAAACAAAACTTTTAATAGAAATTTAATTAAAAATACTCAAAATTATCATAGATTTAAAATTTAATTAAGTTTAAAATTCTAATTTTTGAGAAATAAAAATCATATAAAATATTTTTAAAAGAATAAAATCAAAAGTTTTTTATAAAAAAAATAAAGTTCAATGGTTAGATATATATTTTAAGAAAAGCTATGTTGGAGATCCCACATCGACTAGAGATTAGAGCCTTTCATTGTATATAAGTGGATGCAAACCTCACCCCATTGAGCCGGTTTTATGGGGTTGAGTTAGGCTTAAAGTCCACTTCGTAATAAGCTATGACCATACTTCATTTAAATAGCTTAAGACTATATCATTTACTACGATATGGATAAGAAAAATGTTATTTTAACAACTCCAAACAAAAAATACTCATTCATGACAAGAGTGACATAACATGGGTTTCTTACTTGGCGAAAGATGATTTTTTTCTTTGTCAAAAAATAAACTTTTGAAATCTCGAAAGAGGATATTGGGAAAAATATTGAAGACGCCACGTTTAAGTCTAAGGATTTTTGGACGAACTTGGGTGGATGAGTGTTTAGATATTGGTTTGAAAAGTGCTTGACTCGTGGCTCAGTCGAGACCACAAGGAGGAGTGTTTGGTTTTTTGCTCAATACGGATCGAAAAACAACCTCTACAAAAAGGATTGAAGGAGAGTATGAGAGTGCATGCAGAAATCTCGTACAGTGATCACGTATTGTCTCACATCTAAAAGATTAACGAGAAAGGAGTGAGATCACTACTATCGCAAGATAGAATGAGGTTGTGCACTGGAGAAAAGGGAAAAAGAAAGAAGAAGAGGGAAATAGTGAGAATAGATTTTCAATTGTCAAAATTCCTAGTTCATTCTGGTTAACGTCACTCCACATTTATTAAAAAAAAAAGAACAATTATTGTTTACATTTTTTTCATTTACTGTTTGAGTATCATCAATTGAGAGGTAAGAGAAAAAAAAGAATGAAAACAAAAATATTTGGTGTTCATATGCTTGTAAATATAATGATTAGATAAACAACCCTTCAACATGTAATTATGTAATATTATGTTGTGTGACTTGAGAAACTCAAACACATTATTTAAATTGCATTCTTTAGATTTTTTACTTCAAATCAAGTTGGGAATAAATTGAGTTCATTAAAATATTGAGATTCAAATTTAAAATTTCAAAGTTTGAATTTGTTATTAAAATATACGAAAGAATTAGATCCAATTGAAATATAATTTTTTTTAATTTTATAATTATAAATTTGATGCACGCTATATAGTTGTGCATGTAGGTGTGAGAAGTGCAGATATAAAAATAAAATAACATTGAAAATTTGTGCACGGAAGAGTATGAGTTGCGTTAGAAAACTTATTTTGCTAAAGAAATTACACTTCCTCTTAAGCATCTTTTTTATTGAATTAGGAAAACTGATTTTCATAAAATTTTATCCTTAAATGTTATCTAACTAACCACATCTTACAAAAAAAAAATATTTATAAATTTATGGTCAATTTTTTTCCCATAAAGATTAGATTATTAGAATTAGAAAAGGATATTATCTTCTTCTTTTAGGGATATTAAAACATTGAAGTAGATTTTGAGGTGAACATAAATTTTTTTGATAATTTATTAAGTCTCAATTATGATAGGAATATGGACCTTATAAAATTAATACAACACTCTCTATATTTATTATTGGAATTCATAAAAAATAAGACTTTAAGTTAGACATATAACAACTATTTTTTTTAAATTAAATTATAACTTCTCTTTGTTTATAATAATTTTTAAAAATCTTTTTATAGGATTGAATACAGTGAAGAAGAATGCATACAAACTACTAAATTTTCAACAAGAGTACAATAATGGGAAAGAAGTAACCACAGGAGCAACCTTAGAATTTTCTTTGAACAAGTCTCCACAACAATAGAACAATTATGCAAAGTTATTTTGTTTAGGTCAAAATTTCTTGCTTAAAATAAGAAAAAATTGTTATCACATCTTTTTGCTTAAGCAAAATATTTTCAATAGAAAGAAAATATTTTTCTTCACCAAGAAGTACACTAATTATTTGGCAAGTATATAAAATAGGTGAAAGATAAAACTATATATAAAAGAAAAGTGTAAAGGGTTGTTCTTCTTTCTTATTTTTTATATTTTTATTCTTTGTAATAACTGATATTAGCAGGTAAGATTTCTCTTGGATGACATAATCTTTTCATTCTAAAATATTCTGCTAATATATATATATATATATATATATATAATTCTATTTTATGTTGATTTCATTGTGTTTAATGATTTTTTGATAATTTTATTATTTAAGATGTAAGTTTTAGTTGGTAAATGTTGGGTATAATGCCATGACCAATTGGGTTGGGCTGACTAGACACATGTTTAGTGAGTGGGCTTAATTATTATGTCCCTTTATTATCTCTATTTAAAGAGATTATTGTACTTGTAATTGGTGTGCAATAGGATATAATGTAAACCTAATAGTTGCCCAGGTGGATGCAGGTTGCAGTTGGCGACCGAACCACGTTAAATCTTGTGTCGTTTATTTTTCTGCAACTAATTCGTGATTATGTGTGTTATTTCCGTGTGCGTTTTTCCCATCAAGTGGTATCAAGAGCCTTGGTTCATTTACACACTAGAGATTCGATCAGCAGAAATTAATCGACGAGATGTGAAAATTGCGGTTGCAGTAGCGTCCCAGAGTTAGGGTTTCGCAGAGGCGGCAACAACATCCCAAAGCTAGGGTTTTGCAGGGGTTGCAACAGCTTCCTAAGGCTTAGGGTTTCCCAGATCTGCTTCACAACAGCGGTGACCAGCGACGGTGGTGGTGCGGAGCGCCAGGGCAGTGGGGACTGCGACTAGGTCTGTTGGTGAGTGTGAGTGATTTTGGGTGGTGCAATTTTTGTGTTTTTGATTTAAAAAAAAAAGATTGCCAAGATCTGAAATCAGTTGTACCGAGTATCTCGTCTAGTCATTTGAGATGACAGAAGAAGGGAGGTTCCGAATTAAAAAATTCGATGGTATAGATTTTAGTTGGTGGAAAATGCAAATTGAGGATTTGCTAGTTCAAAAAGATTTGGACGTGGCTTTGGATGACAAGCCAGAAAAGATGTCTAATGCAGAGTGGGCAGGTTTGGATCGGAAAGCTATGTCCGTTATCCGACTCTCTTTGAGTAAGAATGTTGCGTTCAACATTTTGGAGGAGAAGACAACGAAAGGTATCATGGAAACATTGTCTAACATGTACGAGAAGCCATCTGTTGCAAACAAGGTGTTTCTGATTAGAGAATTGGTAAACACAAGGATGAAGGAAGACAATTCAGTTACTGAGCACATCAATAAAACGAATTTGATCTTAGCCAGACTTATGTCAGTGGGCATTAAGTTCGATGATGAAGTTCAAGCTTTACTACTGTTATTGTCTTTGCCTGATAGTTGGTCCGGAACGGTTACAACAGTTACTAGTTCAGTGGGATCCGATGGATTCACTTTTGAGAAGATTCATGATCTCATTCTTGGCAAGGATGTCCAAAGAAGGAGTTCTGGGGAATTATCTAGTGAATCACTATATGTCATCATAGGATAGAAATATCAAAGATAGTGGGAGCAAAAACAAAAGAAGGAGTCAGTCAAAGACTCGGGATTGCTCAAGTGTAACATGTTGGAATTGAAGGAGGTGGGGCATTTCAGGAATCAATGCCCAACATTGCAGAAGACTTCGCGGACGAGGACCTTTTAGTCTGTTGCGCGGGTAGCAGTGTGGATTCCTGGGTCATGGATTCTGAAGCATTGCAGAATCTAGTTATTGGAGACTTTGGAAAGGTAAGACTAGCGGACAATAGAACTCTTGATGTTACGCGGGCATGGGTGACAGTGTTGAAGACACTAGTTGGTTTTTGGACTGTGAAGGATGTCAGAGTTGTTCCAAGCTTGAGGAAAAGTTTGATTTCTGTTAGGCAGTTGGACGAACAGGGACATGAGGCGAAGTTCGGAAATCAGCAGTGGAAGGTCGTCAAGGGAAATCTTGTCATGGCCTGCGAAAGAAAGAGAGGTTCGTTGTATATGGTCGAATTACCGTGTTTGAGGGAGTGATCATCCCAGTTCAGAAGATAAACAAAGTCCGGTTCACAAAATCTCGTGGACAGAAGAGGGTTGTCTTTACAAGAGAGAAACCCAGAGCCACAAGTCAGATTCAGGATGAACGAGCATGGAAAGGTTCAGGTAGACCAGTCAGAGGTACTTGTGGTAGTGGGAGCACGGGTCGTGCTTCAGCTAAGGTTCCTAGATGACAGTGGGTTAGGAGAACCAGTATTCCAACGGTTGAAACTTCTCCAGAAAAATTCTTGTTGAATATGGAGAGTGTTTGTTCTCAGGTTGTTCCAGGATTCGGCAGTTCCGGTAAGTGGGAGTCGGTAGGAACAGGGAACGGGTCAGTAACTGACGTGAAGTCTTCAAAATGATTAAGAAGGCTGGTGGCAACTAGAGGTGGAACAGTGAGTTCCATCGACAAATTACAGAAGTACATGTACACAGTTGAAGCGCATGTGAACATTGTTCCGTGGCTTCAAGTGGGAGATTGTTGAGTATGAAGCCAGGACCAATTGGGTTGGGCTGACTAGACACATGTTTAGTGAGTGGGCTTAATTATTATGTCCCTTTATTATCTCTATTTATCTATATTTAAAGAGATCATTGTACTTGTAATTGGTAATTGGTGTGCAACAGGATATAATGTAAATCTAATAGTTGCCCGGGTGGATGTAGGTTGCAGTTGGCGACCGAACCACGTTAAATCTTGTATCGTTTATTTTTCTGTAGTTGATTCGTGATTATGTGTGTTGTTTCCGCGTGCGTTTTTCCCATCGATAAACAGTTCTTAGAACCAAAATGAATCACATAATGATTAAGATGTTTGAATTTTACTCTATATTTAAGAAATCAGTATTCAATCTATCAGACTGTAAATTTTAAAATATATGTTCATCATAATTTGAGACTATAATAAATTTAATGTTTCACCAATTCAAACATATCTTTATTAATTAATGAATCTACTAACATAAAACCAATATTATATATATATATATATATATATATATATATAACATATTTTAACTAATAATTTTCTCAAACATTTATATTACATTCTTTAAACTATTATGTTATCTAAAAGTATAATATTTTACTTTATTTTAAAATTGATTGGAAAATATTTTAAAATATAACCTAGATGAATAGTAAAATATATAATATAAAAAATAATAATCAAAAGTATAATATATAATTAAAATGATTGGTATATAGATATAATTTAAAAGTAATATATTGATTTCACTTTACAATTATTAAGTTATGAGTTCACCAAATATATATTTAGTTATTTTAGCAGCTTTTAGATACCGGTTACCAAATTTCATTACATATTAATTTCTTTACTTCTAATTATTCTTTATAAATCCATTTAGCTTTGTAAGTTAGTTTTGACAAATGTTATTTTTTTTTTAAATAAAGTTTTAGAGTCTATTTTTTTTAAGAATTTGTTTGATTTATTATGTTACCCGACATAAATGTGATTTTATAGATAAAGTTGATGAGTTAGATTTAAAATAATTTTTTAATATTTTTTCATCTTCAAATCTTTAATTAATTAAAAATAAATTTTGTATTAAAATGAGCCTATAAGGAAATTATGAATTTTGTATTTATATGGGAAATTTATGGTCAAGTAAATAGACCAATTAAATTTTAATGTTTTTTTACTTTGTAGTAATTTCATATCGTTAATCCTGAATTCGTCTTAGGCATTTTTCATCCATTTTTTTAGAACAAAATATAATTTAAAATTCTAAAAGTAGGCTTTACCTTAATGTATTGCACTTCCACTCTTAACTATTTAAAAACACCAAATGATAACTTTTTAAGCAGTTAATATTTGTTTTATAAACTTTAATGCCCAATAATGCATAACTATATAGTAATTTAAAAACTCCTTGAAGTATTAGTATACTCATCAAAATTTATAATTATAACATTTTTTCATAAATTTATTTTACAAGTTAATTCACAATTCAACTCAATAGTAATATTGAATTCGAGTTTCGTAGATAAAAAAAATAATTAAAGGAAGAATCAATGTTAAAAACAATGCTTATCAAACAAATTAAAGTAAAAGAAGGGGAATAGTAGTGTGATGTGAACATCACAATGCAACATTTTGTGCTTTTCTCAAACTTTATACAGTTTTCAACTTTTTTTTTTCTAATAAAGAAAACTTTTTTCTTCGTGCAATCTTAGTTTTAGTGTTGCATTCTTTTTAACTAGTATCGATGTAAAGTATATATATATATATATATATATATATATATATATATATAATATTTCACAATTTGTTTTGTGAGGAAGAAAAAAAAGAATAAAAAGGAAGAGAAAGTAAAGAGAAGTGAAGACATTTTGCATTTGAATATATTTTAAAAAATGCATGGGGTATTATTGGGCTGGTAGAAGTTTTTTTGAGACAGTGAAGAGAATTGAATTGAGGTTATTTTTGGGCGTGTGGTATAGTAAAAAAGTGTAAATAGTTTTGGGAGTGCGATGGGGCAAAGGAAGGTGTTGTTGTTGTTATTGTTATGTTATTTTACTAAACTAAACTAAAGTGATTTTTGATTTATGATTTTTGGTAAAGAAAGATAATGGGAGCGCTGAGCATAGAGTAATGTTATGTTATGTTATGTTACGTTATGCAATGTAATGTAATGAAGGAAAAAGGAAGAAGAAAGTTGCAATCGAAATCGCTATCATCGCAATCAGAATCAGGATCAGAAACAGAGAGAGGAAGAAGAGGATTGGTTTGGTACGGTGATTTAATTGGAGTTTGGTTAGTGTAGTCCTCTCATCTTTGCATTTGAATTTGCATTTGCATTTGCACCCAACAATCCAATCCAATCGCTCTCCGGAAACCTAACTTCCTTCAGATCCGATGGAGGCAATCGAAGAATTGGTTCAGCTCTCCGATTCCATGCGCCAAGCCGCTGCCGTCCTCGCCGACGAGGATGTCGACAACTACAAACGCCCTTCCACTTTCCTCAACGTCGTCGCACTCGGCAATGTCGTGAGTTTTTCTTCCATTCACATTTCTCCCTGCACTTTCAATCAGCATTCAATATATTCATATAGAGACCACATGTGATATGATGTGATGAGGTAATTGCAAATTACACACAAACACTCACTCACTTTCTATTCACATATTTGTATTGTATGTATGATTCGTTGGATCCGTTATGAATACAATGCGTTTGCGGCGGTGGTGGATCAGGGTGCTGGAAAATCTGCTTCCTTGAATAGCCTCATCGGACATCCTGTTTTGGTATTGTCTATTTGCCTTGTTCTCCTTTTCTTCTATTTAATCTCTCTTTATTTGCTCACTAATCCGTTGGAAACTGCAGCCAACTGGTGAAAATGGCGCCACTCGGGCTCCCATTAGCATTGAATTGATTAGAGATACCTCTTTAAGCAGCAAGTCAATCATCCTGCAAATTGAAAACAAAAATCAACCGGTTTCGGCAAGTAAGAATCACTTTCACTCCGCAATTGTTTAAATGATATCAATCAATGTTTCTTTTCGTCTTACTCTTTTTCCATTTTTTTTTTCTCTTAGGTGCCCTTCGACATTCTCTACAGGATAGACTAAGCAAAGGCTCATCTGGTAGGAGCCGTGATGAAATATATCTCAAACTTCATACCAGTACTGGTAAGCCCATCATCAAATTGTATGTTGCTCCCTCCCTTTATGCTTACATGCATTGGTATCATGGGACTTAATCTTTTTGTTCTGTCCTAAAATTCTGCAGCACCTCCATTGAAAATGATTGATTTGCCTGGATTGGACCAGCGCATAGTGGATGACAAAATGGTGAGTAGGTATATGTTGTCCTAAGTTTAAATTTCAAATTCGAGTATGTTGCTTTGTGGCCTAATATCCTTCACTCTCAATTGATGGTGGTGGGTATGTTTACTTTTAATTATTTCTTAGATCTATGGTTGTTTTTGAGGCATTCCCTTTGTAGAGAAGTTTGATGCCTTCTCTTTCATTATTTTTAGATCAGTGAATATGTCGAGCACAACGATGCTATTTTGCTGGTAGTAGTTCCTGCTGCTCAGGTGCCAGAAATTTCATCATCACGAGCCCTTAGAGTAGCTAAGGAGTATGACTCAGAATGTAAGTTTTCAGATTATGTTTTCATCGCCCCTCCCCCTGAAATAATAACTGCAAATTGTTTTATTAGCTGTATAAAACCAATCACGAGCCTCAGACAGTTTTTCTGAGTTGGTCCCTGATGTCTAAATGACTGAGTGGTTAGGATTCTTAGGGGTTTTGATTTTTGCTGCCTCCATTTTTTTAAAGAAAGTTGAATTCAGTATGATGTAAAGTGAGCCTGTGCACTATTCTTTAATCCCAAAGTGAATTTGTACGAGGGTGTGTTACTGAAATAAAGTCATTCGTGATTCTCAACCTAAGTTTTTGGGAGAATTGGTCTTAGACCCAATCAAACCTCTCAAGTTTACAAATTCCTTTCTTGTGTTGTACCTAATCATCTATAGTACTTGTTCATCTAACCCTTTTTGTTGGTTTTAATTGTAGCCACCAGAACTGTTGGTGTTATAAGTAAAATTGATCAAGCTTCATCAGAACCAAAAGTTCTTGCAGCGGTGCAGGCTCTCCTATTGAACCAGGGACCCCCTAAAACCTCTGATATTCCATGGGTTGCTTTGATAGGGCAATCTGTTGCTATAGCTTCTGCACAGTCTGGGAGTGGCTCATCTGAGAATTCATTGGAGACTGCTTGGCGTGCTGAGACTGAAAGTTTGAAATCAATATTGACTGGAGCCCCTCAAAGCAAGCTAGGTAGAGTTGCTTTGGTTGAGTCTCTTGCTGGACAGATTCGCAGTCGTATGAAGCTCAGGCTTCCAACTCTCCTCACTGGGTATTTTTTTTACTAGCTTATGTTTTGTTCTTTGTTGTCCATTGTAAATATAATAGTATTTAACAAAAATCGTTACTTTCCTCTTTCTTTTGTTAGCACTGCTGCTTCAATATTTTCTGTTTGTTCAGCCTTTTGATGTTTTTTAAATAGGCTTATCAACATTTGAATGAATGAAAGAGGATACAACAAATGTTTTAAATGGCGTGCTATAGCATCTCTATAGTGTTTTAGCAGTGTGGAGCGGCCCCTTATCTGCTACAGGGACTTCTGTAGTGGACTGAATAATGATGCTATCTATTGATTCCTAAAATTACTTTGGAATAGAGACATCGAGATTTTTTGGAGGGCTATTTTTGGGATTTTAATTTTCAAATCAAGACTGAAATCTACAGATGATAATGATGACTAGGATTTTGAATATGATGATTGAAAATTCCAATCTAGGAAACTTGTATTTGACTTTTTTGGGTGTTTACTTCTATGTTTTGTGTAACTTTGAGAACTAAGATGGAGAAAACATTGTATTCAACCTACACTGTTGTACCTTTTATTGATGTATGCGTGTGTGAGTTACACAAAGAGGTAAGGACCTTACCTTAAACCCTAATCCTAAAGCTGGGTACAAACAAGAGAAATAATAATAAAAAATAACATTACATTTCAACACTCTCCCTCAAGTTGGTGGAGCACATATCATATGCACCAAGCTTACAATATATAAACTGAATCTTAGGTCCTTTTAGAGATTTAGTTAAAATGTATGCGAGTTGTTCATTAGAGTCTACAAACTGAGTAGTATGATCCTTGGAGAACAACTTCTCTCCAACAAAATGACAATCAATCTCTATATGTTTAGTTCTCTCATGAAACATTGGATTGGAGGCAATATGAAGAGCTGCTTGATTGTCACAATACAACTTCATCTACTCATATTCACAAAATTTCAACTCTTGAAGGAGTTGTTTAATCCACACAAGTTTACAAGTAGCTAGGTCCATAAATCTATATTCAACTTGTGCACTAGATCGACCATCAACACTTTGTTTCTTACTTTTCCAAGATATAAGATTCCTTCCAAGGAATACCTTTTCTAAGATCAATAGATCAAGCATGATCGAAGTCAGGAGAAGGCGAGGAGGATAAAGGATCCATGGTATTGGAATCTGGTGGTGGAGGATGAGTCACGAGAATTTCAGGTAAGGATGGAGTTATTTGTGTCCGACACTAGTATGTTGAGTTTGAGTTTTGAGAGGAAGTAGAAATAATCAATAGATCACAGGATGGTACATGAAGAACCTGTTGAACAAATGAAGAATGTTTCAGGGAGGATAAGAAAAAGGTGTGACCTCAAAATCGGTAATATCAACAAACATATGATACCTTTTGGTTGAAGGAGAATAATATTTATATCTTTTTGAAGGTGAGAATATTCCAAAAATAGAAAACTTGTTAAGACCTGGAGAGGCAGTATGAACAAAACAAGTGTATCCAAACACACATGGAGAGGAGTGATATAGAGGGTCATTTGGAAAAAGTATAGAGTGAAGAACTTTATTTTCAAAAGAGGAAGAAGACATCTTACTGATTAGAAAACCGGCAGTGAATATTGCATCTCCCTAATGGTGAACAAGAGCATTATTATTCAACATTACATAGTGCGCAATTTCAATAAAATGTGTATTCTCTCTTTGTTATACCATTTTGTTGTGGAGTGTGGGTCCTTCAACAGCTGGGCCTCCAAAAGACGAGCCACCTTGTATTGCCATGTCTCTTATGCCTTTCTCTCGTCATGGGTCTTGGTATGATCCTCCTTACCCATGCCCTTGGGCTTTGATGTCCACATGAAAGAGCATGTTAACTAATGTAAAATTTCTTAGGAAGATAAGAATGAAGAAAATGCAGCAAAAAAATATTCCTTATCATTATCACTTCCAAGAATTGTAAATAGCTTTCTAAATTGGTTCTTAATTTCATTGAAGAAAGACATAATATGGATAAAAGTTTATATCTGTCTTTCTATAAATAAACCCAAGTCATTGAGATAATTCATTAATGAAAGTTACAAAATAGTTAAAACCAAAAGAAGTGACAAGACTCAATCCCTAATTATCAGAATGAATATTTGAAAAAAAAAAACAAAACAAAATTACATTACGTTTTAAACTTTTTAGAAAAAGATCTAACATGTTTTCTTATGACAAGATTCACAATCTAAAACTTGAATTTGTTCGAGACCAGGAACTATCATCTTCTATTTTGATAAACTTGTGTGGCCCAAATAATCATGCAAAATTTTTGGTGTTGGAGTTGCAAAATAGGATTCATGTGCTTCTCCAACTAGATAATAAAGAACTCGTGATTCATGTGCTTTTCCAATTAGACGACCCATACCATGTTCTTGTATAGTAGAATAACTAGCAATAAAGGTTACATAACAGTTTAAAGAATGAGTCAATGGACTTAGAGAGATTAAATTGTAAGGACAATGAGGAATGAACTAGACATGTTTTAAATTTAGTGAAGGGGGTAAAGAGACTTGCCTAGCTCCTTAAGATGTCACTTTGGGTCCATTGACTACAGTAACGAGATGAGGAACAATTTTGTAAGAAATGGATGAAAATAAAGAAATGTTACTAGAGATATGTTCCTAGGCACCTGATCCATGTACTATGACCTTCCATAGATTGAGCAATGCTTGGACTTGACACACTTGGCATTGAAGATGATTAACCTTGATTGATTTATTTCTCAGACTTGTACCTCAAATGTTCTTGGTACTCTTCATTAGAAATTTTAAATTTTGATATTTCAGATTTAGAGATATGAACAACTTTGTCTGGAAAACCATGCAAAGAATAACAATTTTCTTGGGAATGACTCATTCTCTTGCAATATGAGCATTGAGGACTTCCATTCTTACCACCATCGTGGAAGTTTCGATAACTTCACTTTGATTGGCATCTTTCATCAGGTTAAGCACATGAATGAGTCTAGTAATTAAACCATCCATAGAAGGGATTTGATCACCAACTAGAATTTAATCTTGAACATGATCAAAATCTGAATGTAGGCTTCTCATAATCAATAAGATATAATATTTATAAAGTTTCTTGTTGAGTTCCTCTAAATTGTCTGCCACTAGAAATCTTTAACTTTTACTGTAGCCATAGCCTTTGCCATATGGGAGACCATATCATGGTTGGTCTGAGTTGCATCAAAGAGATGTTGGATATCATTAGGAAAAATTTCTGGTGCATTCTTCCAACAAGATAAACATGTTTTGAAGGATATGAGTATCTCTGAAGCATCCGACTCAATTGACTACCATAAAACAACACATAGTTGGAAGTCAATTTTTTTTCACTAGGATATGTTTGCACAAGGAACAGAGTTGAGTTCAATTTCTTAGTGGTCATGGTATCCTTGACCAAGGAACAATATCTGCTCAAAAAGATACCAAGACCAATAATTCTTCCAATTGAGTCTTGCACTTGTAATGGTTGAAGTAGCCGAAAAGAAAGGAGCAAAACCTATTGCAGTCATCTCAAAGATGTAGCACAATGACCAAATATGACAAGAGAGAAAAGGAACCCTCAAATCGTGAGAGAGAATGTGTCCCAACACCAAATGACATCAGAACAATGAAATGAAGTCAGAAATGGAGGCAAAAAAGGTCGGTGAATAAGACAAAGGTGTTGTCGAGAGGTTTCGACAATAGGAAGGTGGCCCGTGGAGGCATGCACTTGAAATTGGATGCGTGTAGATTTGTGTGTGACAATGCATGGTTGATTGGTTAGTCACATGACCAAAGGAGTTGGGTCGCGCTGCACCTAACCATGACTTCTTCCAGTTCCAACAGAAAGTGGACGGTGATGGTGGCGAACGACAACCAAGGACAACAATTATGACGACAAGACAATGATGTAGAAGACATAGCGAGATCTTACCCGCTTTGATACCAACTTAGAGAAATAATATGGAAAAAACAATTTATTCAACCTACGCTGTTGTACCTTTTATTGATGTATACATATGTGCTACAAAAAGAGGTAAGGACCTTACCTTAAACCCTAACCCTAAAGCTGGGTACAAATAAGAGAAATAATAATAAAAAATAACATTACATTTCAACAAAGACACATATGACTTTTTATTGTTATTTATAAATGTTATTGGTTTTGAGTATGTTTTGTGATATTTGAGAATTGATGTGTATATACTATACACTATAAAAAATTTCAATACAACCCCTGTTCTGCTGTACACTATCTTGCTACAGCGTTTTTGGAACTGGGCACTATTTGCTACTATCCAGGATTTAGATCATTCAATACATCAGAAATAAATATAACTAGTGGGTTGCATTTGATCCTTTTCTTATGATATTGTAGAATGCACATTGTCAATATCTAAGCGCATTCAAATTTTTAGTGTCATTTATATGTTCTGTTTTGTAAAATGTTCGTAGATTACATTTGCAGAAAAAAAGAAAGTATTATTGTATACACAGTGCATATGGGATACGTATTAAGTGGGGACTTTTTTCGTTGTGAGAAATTTGAACTATAAATGTGGGTCAAGACTAAAAGTTAGTCAGTGATCACATCTCATGACCACTTAAAATGTCGTGCATTTTTTTATAACTTTGACATCAAATATGATCTAATGATCTATATGTAGCTTTCAATTCTCACAACGAGGAATTCTCATTTATATATATTTCATGGGTAGGGGTGGTTTGGGTTAAGGCTTAAACCAAACCATGAAAATAGAGTTGGTTTGGTTTCCTTTTTCATCAACCTTCTCTGTATGCTGTCTACAATGTTATATATTTGCCAAGTTGCATGAAATTTAATGCTGTTAGAATGAATAGTTAGTTATATTTTGAATAGTTATTAGCTATTACTAACAACTATATCTTTTGTTGTAAGTGTTTACCTATAAATACTCTCGTAAGTTTCTTATTTCATATAGTGAAAATAATAAACACAGTTCAGTCTGTTATAAAGTTTTCTTTTGTTCAATTCCTCGTATAAATCCCAATAAATCAATGCATATTCAAAAGCAAAATGTCAGAATATTTCTAACTCCATAAATGAAATGGCAAGGCGTAGTCGGCATTAGTGGTGCAGAGCGGGTAGACTGCTTAAAGGAGACTGTTGTGCATTAGTTTAGTGGTGTGGTTGTCACAGCCACTATCCTGGAGTGGCAAAAATATCTTCTAAACCCAGAAAAATAATATCAGATCTGACAAATTTGTTTTCAGATCTGTGGAGATTGTTTTGAGGTTCCAAAATACCATTACAAAGTGATAATTAGTGGGGTTATCTTAGGTTTTTTGTACTATATTAGTTTGAAAGAAAGAAAAAAACCCTTCAAAACCCTTCGTTATCTTCCTCTCTTTTGAGCCTCTCCAAGCTCTCTCTTCTTTTCATCTGATGACGCACTCCATTTCTGGTGATCCACTTTGTTTTTGGGGAACCCCTTCTCTTCCATTCCTGCAGGTTTTTTTCTTTGTAGGTTTCTCTGTGTTCTGTTTTCTTCTTTTTTCTTTTTCTTTTTGTCCTTTGTTTTTCTCTATCCTTTCTCTTCGACATCCAACACTTCTATTTCCCTTTTGTCTCTGTTTTCCTCTTTCTATTTCATCGACTATCCTTTGTCTTTTTTATTTTCTTCACTATCAATTTTATTTTTATTTTTTGCATTAGTATCTAGCTACTGATTGGCAGCAGCCACTTATATGTTTTGTAAGGTATTTTGAGGTTTTATTTATTAGTTATGAGTAGTAGTTTATGAATTTTGGTATTTTTTCTGCTTTTTAGTGTATATATTAGAATAGAGGTTGTTCGATATCTACTGTCTGATTTTTGGGGTCAGCTGCTTTGTGCCGGTATATGGAATTGGCAGCTATGACCTTCACAAGGAGTAGACTGGAGAATGGCGGCAACAACATTAAATAATAAGAGAAAATGGAGTGATTATTTAAATTTCCACAATATGACAAGTGATGAGAGATTGTGTGATTTAATTTATATTGATATTTCTTACTTTTTGTGTAATATGTTTATTGTTAGTAATTAATTAGTACTAATGTTGACATTGCCTGATGATTTGGTTAGGTTGAGTTAATTTGACCTTTTAAATGAATCTATTCCTTTATTTTTAAATTTAGTTTTGGTTTTGAATGGCCCTAAGATATATTCCGTTATTATAATTGCTGCAGTCTTCAGGGAAAGTCTCAAATTGTTCAGGAAGAGTTAATGAAACATGGTGAACAAATGGTTAGTAGTTCTGAAGGTACAAGAGCTCTAGCCTTGCAGTTATGCCGTGAATTTGAGGACAAATTTCTTCAACATCTTACAGGAGGCGAGGTTGGTAGTTTTTTTTTTTTTTTTTTTACATTTTATAAGATGCAAGGGTACATTCTATCTGGGGGAAAATTGGATGTCAAAAGAGATTGGAGCTATTTCTCATGTGCCATGTTAGAGATTTTGGGACTAGTAAAGATGGCTAGGTCTTCTGGTCACCTAGGTAGTTTGTTGGTCTGAAGTACTCCTTTCTGCTACAAGCACCCAGGTTCCAAACCTGGATAAAGGAGGACAAAATATGGCAAGGTCTTTTTAGTGTTGTGCAGTTTATGCATTTAGTTGGTGCCTTTAATTATGGATAAATGCTACAATTTCCGAGGACAATTACTTACTTTTCCATTAGTTTAGTTTGATCTGATCAATTTCTGTGTACTCATAGTTTTATTGGATATTAGACTAGTGTGGTTCGGTCAATTGATTTGCGTTTTCCCCCTTATGTAGGAAGATATCTTGTCTTTGCTTCTGTTCTGTCTCACTTAACCAATTTATTTTCTTATAAAAAATCATTGAAAAAGTGTTGAAATTATAGGGATTTAGCTTGCAAAAGAGGAAGATAAAGTTTAGATATTCTGAATAGTATTCTCTTGTGTATAATGTTGTGATTGTGTGCTTCAAAGTGAATACACTAATTTCTATATGTAGTGATTGAAGACTACTATTCTCGATTGATTAAGGAAACAAATTGTGAAATATAATGAAATGCGAATACCACTTCCTGCCCTTGGACAAGATCATATATATTTTTATGTTGTTAAAGGGGCAAGTTTGATCCCTGGAATCTTTGAAAATACCACCCAAACCCCTCCCCTGGACAAAAACACATAGGGAGAGAGGAATAACACTTTTGGAAAGTTAGTTATGGAATCTGTTATGCGTACCTTAACGGAACTGCTGAAGTGATACTTGACAGTAGGATAACATGTTGCAGCAATCACAAGGGCTTGAATATCAGGGGAATGGAGCACAATGGAGAGGGTTTAGCATCATTTGGGTTGTTTATGTGTGGCTGATGCCACAGGGCTGAAAAAGCACTGCTTTGATAGATTTCTTTTACCTTTCTCTGTGTGTCTTAATCAGGTTAGGTGGAAATGATCATTCTGCAGCACTAAGTTATTGGAATGATAGTAACAATGTGAAGCAGAACAAAAGCTCAGGTCCAAAAGCTCAACACAACAGAATTCAAAGGAAGAACAATAAGGAGTAAACAAAGATGGAAAAACACAAACAAATTGTGGTCTTGGTAGTAATCTAGTTCTGTGAAAAAAATTATTCTCAAGGTAGATGTCATGACTCTAACACCATGTTGAATTTATGGGGTTTAGGCAGGGAAGTAGGAAGAGACATTATAGAACTATAGGGATTCTGTTCTTGGGCGTAATGATGTTATGGACGTGATCCCAAAAAAACCTGAGGTTTGTTTATACCAATAGAAAATCCTAATTAAACAAGGAAACAATAAGCAAATACAATTAAAGGCGAAATACCACTCTCGATATTCTACAAAGATACTTTAAGGTATTCTAAGATATAATAATGATATTATGAGGTATTTCATGAATATTTTGATGAGATCTTCAATGGGGAAGATCCTGTTAGAGCGAGAGATAGCACAAATTCTAATTCATGAATTTTTTTTCCAAGAGAAACACAATTAAAGGAAAATTCATATGAGATGATCCAAGATACTTCAAGGTAGTTGAAGATATTTTTAGAAAGTGGACTTTAAATCTAACTGAACCTTGCAAAACAAATTTGTATGTTTTGATTTGTACCTACTTATATATATACTATAATTTGACCATCTCTTTAGTGTTTATGTTGGATCTCCAACACACCTTTCACATTGGGTACTGGACATCTCGAGCGTGTGAATAAATATTTATGGATGGTTCAGTAGTAGGTGACATTATAGGCCTAACAAATCTTGCTAAGATAAACTTGAATATCATCTTAGAAGGTGGACTTTAAGGTTAACTCAACCTCAACCTCACAAAATCGGCTTGTAAGGTGAGGTTTGCACCTACTTTTATATTATTATTTGGTCATATCTTTATTTGATGTGAGATCTCCAACAATTGTGTTATTTCAAAAATATTATGGTGGGGTTTCAAAGAGAAAGATCTTGTTGGAGTAAAGGAACTAAAATACAAATTCAAGAAAAAACATCGAAAACACAGCCCATTGAAGAGATTGGGCAAATAATAACTGATTTTGTGCTGCATCTTTGTGTGTAAAAGAGAATTTATTGGCATGAGATGAAAAAATTACAAAGTTATGAGGATAAGGTGTCCTCCCTCCAACCTAAAGAACAAAACAGAAAACCACCAGGTGAAGAGTGGTAAAAAAACATCGAAGGAACAAAGGTTTCCAATTTTTTAGCATGTCTGTTAATGAAACGGGATTCACATAGAAATACGAGCATTCTATTTCAACCAAACACACCAAACTACAGGATTGGTTGCACATTACTTAAATATATCTTTATTTCTACCAAAACAGTGAAAACTTATCATAAAAAATTGTTCCAAGGATCTAGGTTGCACCCAACATTCAGTGAAGATGATGAATAAGGAGACAAGTAATCTGTATAACAATGTAAAGTTGTTGAACCTTGTCAATCTGGCTCTGAAAATTATTCAAATGCTTGAACTCTTTATATTGATCCTTTGATTGGTAATCTGTTTCTTATGTATTTCAAATAAGGGGACAAGCATACTATTTGTCTGTAACTAAGTTCTTTCCTCTATTTCCTTGCAGGGTAATGGTTGGAAAGTTGTTGCCAGTTTTGAAGGGAATTTTCCTAACAGAATCAAGCAACTTCCTATTGACAGACACTTCGACATAAACAATGTCAAGAGGGTAAATCTTCTCCCTTGATTTTGTCATTGTTTATTTAGATTTTAGTTAATCTTAGTCTCTTGACTATAGAGGTGCTTTTTTATTCCCCCGTTTTGGCTTATGTCAGGTTGTCCTAGAAGCAGATGGATATCAACCTTATCTTATCTCTCCAGAGAAAGGTTTGAGATCCTTAATTAAAGGCGTTCTTGAACTGGCAAAGGAGCCATCACGATTGTGTGTTGATGAGGTAAGCTTCTGATGTGTTGTTAATGTTGTTTCTAGAGCCATTAATGTTTCAGATTTGTGTAAAGATTGTCCAAAATAATTTGGGTTGTACTTACAGACCCAATCATATTTGGATCTTCCAAAAGAAAACAGTGGTATATCATAAGGTGTGACTTGTGAAGTTACATCAAGTGTCTGAACTGTAGGTTGGTGGGGAGCCTTTGGGTGTGGTTGTCAACCTTCAAAACTTGACAATTAATTACAAGCAGTTGCTTTTAGAATGTGATGTGCTTCCTTCTTAATCACTTAAATTAAGAAAAAGTTCTTATTTGATTAGATTCAAAACCAGAATTGGCTCAAAAGAAATCCATAGCAATGCTAATTTTAAACTAATCAGTTTATATGTTAATCACTAGTTAACCTGTTTTTCTCCCATTTTCTCCCTTTTTTTTGCAAAATCATTAGAAAGTTACACAAAGATTTGAAACAGTTGTTAATATTAAACTATGTCTATTGGAATTGTAGCGGGAATAGCCTATGTGGAATGCTTATATGGGTATAGTTTTTATTGTTTGATATCAACTATTGTCCATTGCATTAGAGAAGTTTTTTTTTAAAAATTTGGTAGACTGAAGTTTCCGTTTGCTTGATTTCATGAGTCAGGTGTGGCCCCCCCATGGTTTGTGTTTTCTTTTCTTTTTCTTAATGCTATTTTCTTATGAAAGCTAAATGCTTTCCTTAGAAAAATTCATATAAAAAAACTAGTTCTAAACCAAAAGTGGTACAAAGTATCTTGTAAAAATATTGCAAATTCATATAGATTTGTATAACTGGTTTTAATGTTTTATATTGCACAGCTGTAAACCAATTCTCAAGTTTGCCAAACACATTTTAATAGTCCTTTTTTTTTTCTTTGCATCAGTTACTGATGCACCTTTGGAACATTTGGGTCATAAAATTATTTGTATCATATCATGTATTGATTGTTATCCCATTGATTAGAATATCCCAATTGACTGTGAATTTCTTATGGGGGCATCGAGTTCCTTTCTATTACCTCATGCATTTAATTTATTTTAACCTTTACTGGTATAGAGATTGAGTAATTACCAGGTTTTGCTTTGCTATTGATATCATCTCATGAACACTGCAATGTTGCAATATGTGTTTTTCTTGACCTTTCTCTGTAAGAAATTGTGACCAGTACCAAATTAGGTGTGGAAATAGGAGCATTTAATGATCATTACTCTTCCAAGTAGTTTAGTTATTGTTTTTAGCCTAGTTCAATGTATCTTCGGAAATAGTAATATTTTAATTGTTCTTTTGAAAGTAGTAGTAATGATTTGCTATCTTTGTAATCATTATTATAAATAGATCAATCAGCTGACTGGTAAGTAAAGTCTTTCTTTCTCTCTTCTCATGTTAGGTACACCGTGTGCTTGTGGATCTTGTTTCTGCCTCTGCAAATGCAACACCTGGGCTTGGAAGATATCCTCCATTCAAGAAAGAGGTAAAAATTCTGTGCAGTAATTCATATGCAACTTGATTTGTTTTTTAGAAATTATCTAGCTCATTTTGTACAACTTTCAGATTGTTGTAATTGCAACTTCAGCCCTAGAGACATTTAAAAATGAATCCAAAAAGATGGTTGTTGCACTAGTTGACATGGAGCGTGCATTTGTTCCACCTCAACACTTTATCCGTTTAGTGCAGAGGCGGTATGTTCAATAATTGATAAATTTTTTTCATTTTTTAATATGAATTCATAATCTTCATGTGTTAACGGGAGCATTAATTTGTTTTTCATTTATTAGACTCTCAGGATGAATTTGAAAGTCATTAGAATCACCACCATTGATTTTATTAGGGTATTTTTACTCTATCTGTATTTTTTTTATCTTTTACAATATGTACAGCAGTAATATAGCTTTATCTTGTAATTGTTTTGTTATAACAACTGTTTGACCGCTGCTGTACTTAATTGTTGACAACTGTACTTGCAACTAACCGGAAGTTAGTTGTAAGTTAGTTAGATTGGATGAATCTTCTTTCTCCTATGCAAAAGCTCCCAGTTGTATCTTTTCAAATAATAATGATTCTTCTTACAAATAGTTTTCAAGTTCTCTCTGATTGATATGGTATTCAGAGCTTAGGTTCGAACCCTAGGGTTCTTTCATGGTTTTCTCTACTCAATATTCCTCTTGGACAAAACTGCTGTTGGCTGTAAATGGGTTTTTCGGGTAACAGAAAGTTCTGATGGGTCAATAAACAAGTACAAAGCCCGGCTTCTTGTCCAGGGATTTCATCAACAACAAGGATTTGTGTAAGTGAAACTTCTTTAGTTAACTGATGAGGCCCAGATAATAAGTGGGCCACTAGCCCATGAAGGGAGCAAGACTCGATGGGGAAAAGTACGTGAGAGAGAAGAATCGGATGGTTGAGGTATGTGATTCATGGGTAGAGCAGTTAGAGGAGAGAGAAGAATCGGATGGTTGAGAGGGAAAAATATTAATCGTGGAGGGGGAAAGGGAATCCTATTTGTATTCTGTTTTTCGGTTATTTAGGGGGGAGGTTTTTGGGTGAAAGGGAGAGGAACCACTTGGGTTGTTCTAGAGGAGCATAGCTCTAGGCAGTGGGAATTGTTATCCTTCTGTATTCTGCTTTCATTGACAAATAATACAAATATTTGTGCTTACTTCATTTCTTTCTACTTTCTTCTTGCTTTTGAGGTCTGGGTCTGTATCATCAAACATGAAATGTGAGACTTATTCTCTCTCTTGCTCTCATCTCACCCATAAGTGGCTTCTTCAGCAACTTGATTTAAAATGGTTGTTAAATGGTGAATTGGAAGAAGTTTACATGACTCAACCCCCTGGATATGAGAACTTAAATAAGTAACTTGTTTTGAAGATGAATAGAGCCATTTATGGCTTAAAACAGTCTCCTAGGGCCTAATTGACAAATTAAAAGCCACTCTTCTGCATTTTCACTTCAGCAAATGTGACCCATCTATCTCTATTTGTTTATCCTAAGAATTCTTCAGTCATTTACATGCTTGCCTATGCTGATGACATCATAACTACTGGTAACAACCCCCTTTGCTTCAGAACTTTATTTCAAAACTGAACTCTGTATTTTTACTCAAAGATCTTGGTGACTTGGACTATTTTCCTGGCATTGAAGTCACTGCCATTAAGATGGTTATCTCATTCTCACTAGGTCAAAATACCCAGGGGACTTATTATCCAAGAATAAGATGGATGAAGCAAAACCAATTTCATCTCCAGTGGTTGGAGGCTGCAAGTTAACCAAGTTTGGTTCTGAAGATTTTTCTGTTCCTACTCTAGACAGATCACATGACCTGAAATTAGTTTGTCTGTAAACAAAGTCTGTCATTCATGTATAAACCAACTGAAGAACACTGAGGTACCTAAAAGGTACTCTCTCATGGGGTGACACTTTCAACCTGCCTCTTCCAAGACACCATAACAAATTCATGCCTATTGTGATAGTGATCAGGCCCCTGATCCTGATGATAGAAGGTCTACTTCTGGAGCTGCTATATTTCTTGGTTTGGATCTTACATCTTGGGTCCAATAAGCAAACTGTTGTGGCTAGATCAAGCCCTGAGCCAGAATTAGAAGCATGGCTTTGGTTGCAGCTGAATTCAAATGGCTACAATATTTGTAACGTGAGTTAAAATTGGCTCATTCCTCACCAGTTCTATGTGATAATTTGAGCATGGTGGCTCTGGCTCATGTCCTGTTCAGCACTCTCACACCAAACACATGGAGATTGATATTGTTTTTGTTCATGAAAGGTGCTCTGCAAAAGTTTTCAAGTTGTTCATGTGCCTGCCATCGATCAATGTGCTGATATTATCACCAATGCTCTAACTCTGGCTATTTTTACCAAGTATTTATATTGTTTTTATCTTTTCGTAATATCTACAGCAGTCCTATAACTTTATCTTTGAATTGTTTTGTTATAACAACTGTTTGACAGCTGTACTTAACTGTTGAAAACTGTACTTACAACTAACTTCTGTTAGTTAAAGATACCTAGATTAGTTGAACCCTCTCTGCCATACATAAAAGCTCTGTTGTATCTTTTCAGTTCAGTTAATGATTCTTCTCGCAGAATAATGTTACAAACTCCTTGAATCTAATATTGATGAAGATTGGGTTTGCCCAAGGATCTCCAGTCCTTTATGTGTGTTAATTTTATTGGTTTTGACCCCAACAGAGATGCTAAAAGGGTATGACAGTGTTCTCAAGTTGAAGCTGCTGTATTTATTTAGTTGGCAAGAAATTCTTGATGTTTCACCAGTCAAGTGTTAGCTTTGGATTTTATTTTGGACTGTTTCTCAGTTGCCTTCTTTGTGGTGTTATTAAGGCAAAAGTCTTTTAAGGGGGTGCTTTTGACAGATCTTCAGAGAGAGATTGGTTGCTGTGCTACATGTTTCATGTTCTCAGTCTTGTTACTTTTTCTTTATTGTTGTAGTTTATGAAGATTCCTTATTATCATGCATTTGAGTCTCTCTTTTCTTTCTTAGTAAATTATTTTTTAAGAAAAAGAGTTTAAGAATACGATAATGATTTTTGACATTCTAAGATCCCTTTTAAGTTTGTGGGCTGTGTTGAATGAGCAATCAATATTCATTGCATTCTTTGCAAATAAGGAGCCAGATCACGTCCCTATTTCTAGGAATACAACAGAGCCGTATTGGTGACTTGAACTCTTTTAGTATTATCTATCTCTAATCTTGAACGAATGTGATTACTGTTTCAATTTCAATATCCTCTATTTCTCAACCTTGTATAGTATACACATAAATACAATAATCACTAACTGTTAACTGTTTGACTGCTGCTGTTTATAATTAATTTTATATGATCTAATACTTTCAACTAATTTCATTAGAATGGAAAGGCAACGCCGAGAAGAGGAGCTAAAGAACCGGTCATCCAAGAAGGCAGTTGATGCAGAACAATCAATTCTAAATAGGGTAAGGAATAATACAGTTTAAAATGTACATACTTGAATTTGTTAAACATTACATAAGTGTATAAATTTTGGCTTTATATATACAAGATGTATGTTCTATTTTGTTTTCTAGGCAACTAGTCCTCAAACAAGTCAACAAAGTGGGGGAAACTTAAAATCACTGAAAGAGAAATCTAGTCAGCAAGACAAGGATACACAAGAGGCATCTGGCTTGAAGACTGCTGGGCCCGAAGGGGAGATAACAGCAGGTTTTTATTATTCATCCCTAAATTTGTATTCCAGGTCTAATATCATTATGTTCTCTCTGCTGTGTCTCATGTGCTGCACAATCCTTGAAGTATTAACTTTGTGGCTTCCTTTTTCATCCAGAGCATCTGTATCTGCCTCACTCAATAGTTACCTTAATTTTCTCAGCAGTCACCTTCCTTATCCAATAGGACTTGCAGCAGTTGTATACTGACAAACATTGTTCGGCACATCTTGCTTGTAGCTGATTGTTTAATCACTAAATTGATAGTGCACAGATAGTACAGCACACAATCATTTGAAAAGATACCTCACTGTAGAGAAAAAAGTTAAGGATTATTTTCCATTCCCCCCAACTTTATATAAATAAGGAATTGATAAACATAATTATCTTGTTCTTCTTTCCAATTAAGTCATTAGAGATTACAATGACATTGTTTGATCTGTATAGTTAACTCCTCCTAGTGGTTGTTGTGGATATCAACAAATGTTAAGCTATTATTCATTTAATCCAAGGACTGCAACAGTTTCTGTACCTTTCTTTCTGGGTGTTCTATCTTTCATCTTTTGCCTCTCACCAAAGTAAGGATTGAATGTTTCTTAGTTTACTTTGAATTGATTTCAACTCTTGATGCAGGATATTTGTTGAAAAAAAGCGGAAAAGGTAGTGGTTGGAGCAGACGATGGTTTGTTTTAAATGAGAAGACTGGCAAGGTTAGTAAATTGTCTCATTTTATACTGAATTACATTCCAAAACTGCTCTAGACCTTCTGGTTTAAACATTTGAGCATATAAGCCTTGTAAGCTGTAGCTGCACAGAAGTGTTTCATATGGATAAAAACTTCTTTTGGTGAAATTGAAAATGATATTTTGTGAAAATTCTTACTATACCTCTTGGTTCTTGACATTTCCAGTAATCGAGTTAGTTTACAAATTTTTAAGCATTTGTCTAATATGATGGAATGTGGCCTATTTATGTTATGATTAGAGAAACCTTCATTTTAATTATTAAACTGACAAGGCATTCTATCTGTTAATATGAGCTCGGAGTTCTTATATTTTTGTATGCGGGAAAAAATCAAACCCACATCTATTAGAGATAATGCCAAAATCCACTATATAAGTGGGACCAATCCCCATCTTACAAGTCAGATTTGTAGGATTGGATTTGACCTATATCCATTTTGTAAAATGGTATTAGAACCTATCCTACATCCAATGAAAGAACGACTCATCATGTTACCAAGCCCAATAGTGTTAGACTGGGGTGTATTAGGAAAAATCCAAGTCCACATCAACTAGAGATAATGCTAAAATACAGTATATAAATGGAGACAATCCTCACCTTAGAAATCAGTTTTATAGGGTTGAATTAGATCTAAATCCAGTTTGTAATAATTTGTATTCAGTCTCAAGTTGTGTAAGTTGTATTTGGAGGTCTTTTTGATATTGGTGCTTATGCTATAGATGGGAGTACAAACTGCATCTTTCTGAACATATGCTGAGATTTAACTATACTTTATATTGCCAGCTTGGATACACCAAAAAACAGGAAGAGAGACATTTCCGAGGAGTAATTACATTAGAGGTATGAACTTTTTGGTTGATTTCTTGAATTTATGGTATAAAGCTTACGAACTTCAATAACCTGTTTCTGGGATACTTGAGAAAACAAGGGCCAAATAACCTCTGTGTAATCAGTTATAAAATTGGAGTGCCATATTGTATTTATGATTTAAGGGAATTTATTTGGTTATGATTTTAAAAGACTTTATTGACAAAAAGTCTTGTATATTTTAAAAACTATGTAAAAATGTTGTGAAAGACTTTTATGATTAAGTTTTTGTTGTTTAGATTTTAATGGATTTATATAGTAAGAATTTACAAGATTTGAAAAGGCTTAACTTAATACATTTACAAAGATTTGAAAGAACTCCATATGTTCTTTTATAAAACATCGAGAGTTACAAGAGTGCATGAAAAGTCTTAAAATAACTGAAAATTTGTATTGAAAAAGTAAAACCAATTGAAATTTTTCAATCTTATACTAGCTAATTGGTTCTAACTTCATGTTCTCTTTTACTAGTCAGCTATGTATTAGAATCTTCTCGTGCATGCTACTGGGTTCAAAATTGTTTCAATGGGGAAGTCATAAAAATAGTACCGAGTACATATGAGCGAATGGATTGTGATGGAAAAAAGAAAAGTCCAACAACAAGAAGAAAAAGAGTTTCAAGAAGAGTTCCAGTGGGATTGTTTGATGGCTGTGATATTTATGCATCTCTATTAAGAAGTCACATGAAATCAATCAAAATCTCTATTAAAAAATAATTTTTTATATTTTTATATTTTTTAGTATCAACAAATTTTGTATTAGTTGTAACATATCTTAATTGGATACGACTTGATTTCATTGTCTTTCTTAAAAAAGCTTAATTAGCATTTTTTTAATTGATATTCTAATTGAATATCACAAGAATTATATATCATTTGAAAGTATTGATTTAATTTCCTTTGGATTTTTTTTATAAAATTAAGTCTTTTAAAATATCCTTCAAAGTCCTAATCCGAGACACCCCCTTAATGTTCTTATGGATATTGTCTCCCTTGTGATGAAGTTATAAATTTCTTTCATATGAGGCATATAATCAATGGTTCAGACACAACATAATGCTTTGTTCAGACAGAATTTGAAGTTGACCTGAATAATGACTATTGATGAACCTTTCAGCATGTAATGCCTGTTTTACTTTTGGTTGTGCCTGATCAGGAATGCATTATTGACGACATTTCTGAAGATGATGAAGTCTCCACAAAGAGTTCAAAGGATAAAAAGTCCAATGGACCTGATTCTGGAAAAGCATCAAACCTTGTTTTCAAAATAACAAACAAGGTCGCATATAAGACTGTTATGAAAGGTAACCCCTCTTGTTCTAATTTTTGCATCCTCCCCCATGTGTTCCAATTTAAGAATTCTTCACCAGATCTGAAACCGTGACAACTGACAATATTAAAACGTACGTTTTTCAGCTCAAAGTACAGTTTTGTTAAAGGCTGAGAGCATGGCAGATAAGGTTGAGTGGATCAACAAGCTAAGAAATGTTGCACAGGCTAAAGGAGGTCATGCCATTGGGGAACCTAGTTTTCCTATGCGGCAAAGTCTTTCTGATGGTTCTCTTGTAAGTTTCTATCTGTTCTCTTTGATGTTATTCTCTTAGAATTTGAGTTTAGGACCTATGTCAATCTTATAAAACTAGTTTTTAAGGTGAGAAATACCTAAGCTTTTTAAGGACTCATTTCTCTAGCTAATGTGAGATTTCAATCTCTTGAAAGATGACATATTAACAACTACATTCTTGACATTTTACTTTGGGTCCATTTGGTAGAGAGGGGAGAAATAATATATGAAAATAAAAAGAGATGAATGAAAATGTGATATAAAATGAAAATTGAAGATGCTTGGTTGAAGAGAAATAGATAATAAGTACCGAGATAGAAAGATGAATAGAAATAGAGTGAACAGTACTGTTGGGATCCACTCACCTTTTAATTTTCTCCTCCTTATTTCTTTCATGCCAAAAAATCCTATTAAATCCATCTTTCCTATTTCCACTTCCTTCTTTCCAAACAAACACACCATTAATTTTCTGGTTAGCCACTGCATAGGGGTAGTAACCCTTTGTGAGACACTGCCAACCAACTTTTCCAACATTCATCTAATTGACCAATTAACCACTTAAATTTCGTCTTCTTCACCCATGATTGGGTCTAAGATATTTCTTTGTTTGTTTGGGTTTGTTGAATACAAAAATTTTCCTTTAATGGTGTTATAATTACATAAATAAGAATCATATCTTTATAATTACAGATATTGGGATCAGATCTTTATAATCAGAAACTTCAAGATCATATCTGTATTATTCTAGGATCTTATCTTTATTTTTAGAAGATATTAAATCTCATTTATTTATTGTGTTGGTTTCTTTTTCTCAATATAAATAAACCACTCATGCTATCACAAAAACATACAATTTTAAATCATCATCTTTATAGCTTAACAAATAGCATCCTTCTTCTGGTGAATATATTTATATAGAAATGAATTTATGACATTTTGGAACTTAGGATTGGGTCCTTTAATTATTGCTGTTAGTTTGTTTGGAAGTTACAAACACTAACCAATTTACAGTCCATCTAGAAAAGAGTTCATTTTTGTATTTTCATAACATGTCTTCATGTTGAAAAATCTTTTGTAGGATACTATGGCCAGAAAACCTGCAGATCCTGAAGAGGAGCTCAGATGGATGTCTCAAGAAGTGCGCGGTTATGTTGAAGCTGTTCTTAACAGCCTTGCTGCTAATGTCCCAAAAGTGAGTTTATTTTATCCCCTACATAATTTTCTATTCAGATTTGGCACTGTTTGTAAGATCATTTCACTTTGTCTAAGCAGGCAGTTGTTCTTTGCCAAGTAGAGAAAGCCAAGGAAGACATGCTCAACCAGTTATACAGTTCCATCAGGTAAGTGCTGTCGTTTCTCATCATACTATTGGATGTCTATTGAGTGTGTTGCTTCTTAGTGGATACTATGATGTACTGGCATTCAACCTATATTCTCTTTAGTCAATATTAATGTTCAATCAACCTAAGTTTATATTAATCTACTATTCAACCACATATGTAAGTATTTGGTCATATGTAAGGATTGTGTTTTTTAATGCTTTGGTTGGGTATGTCTAGGGAATCAACATAGACACGTTGGGTTTGGGTATACAAGTAGATTAAGTTTATGAAGTTGCCATTGTAAGTTCCTTCTTTTCTCTTGACTTTTCTCTTTAGTAGGACTTCTTTGTGATCTTAACCTATCCCTAGTAGTTCTTTCCCTCTTCTGTCTAATAACTTTTTTTGTTTGCAATAAATAATAATACTTGAATCTTTGATTCTATTTATTTAATCTTGAACGCTACAGTTATTACAAATTACTATTCAAGAATGGAACCATTTGACAGTGAAAATTAAGTGTCTTTTTAATGTTGTGGTTGGCAGCGCCCAAAGCTCTGCAAAAGTTGAGGAGCTGCTTCAGGAAGACCGCAATGCCAAGAACAAAAGGGAGCGAGTTCAGAAACAGTCTTCCCTTCTTTCAAAACTCACTAGGCAGCTTGGTGTCCATGACAATAGAGCGGCTGCAGCATCCAATTGGTCCGACAGAGGGAGTTCAGCAGGTAATGTCTTCACATTTGCCTGAGGTCTTACTTTCCGTGAAAGCTTAGCTGGTCTGCTAGCTGTTTCAGAAGACCTTTAGCTTTTGTTGAAGAAAGAATGTGATGAGATTATGTATATAAATTTTGTTGTAACTCTCCCAGAACATAATAAATAAGTTGTTGAACATATAATGTGTTAATTGCAGATTTCTTAAGTAACTATATTTTTGTTGATTTTTCATATACTTTTGGAAATAAAACTATGCAGAGACCAGCCCAAGAAGCTCTGGACCCTCGTCAGGTGATGATTGGAGGTCTGCCTTTGATGCTGCTGCCAATGGTCCAAGCGACTTGTCATCTAGGTATGGTTCTGGTGGTCATAGTAGACGTTACAGTGACCCATCCCAAAATGGTGATGTGAGCTCAGGCTCAAATTCTAGCAGTCGCAGGACACCAACTCGGTTGCCCCCTGCTCCTCCGCAATCTGGTCCAAGATATTAGATGAAGCTACATGTGGTTGGTTTTGATCAAAATTATGCATTCTTGCGCTTTCAGTTTTTTCTTCTTATAACGAGACTGTTCCACCTCCTTTTAGAGACTTTAGTCGGAATGTTATAGTTTTGTAGATAAGTAAAGTATTCATATCTCATTCATCTTACGGCCATACGCAGTGTGTGTGTGTGTCCAATTTTAGCCCCTTACTGGGTATGTGGGGGCATTGTTGGGTGAGATAATTTTGTGTCTTCCCGACATTCTTTCTCCTCTCTCTTACAAATGTAATTGTTTTGTATCCAATGTGATTATCAGCATTTATATCAATGCCTTTTTCTTTTTCCGCCTACTTTATTAACCGCTGATTATTTCTGGTTGGTATTATCATTATATGAAAAAGCTTGTGGTTATTAAGATCACTTTGAAGTGGCAAATCAAATCATGAGGCGATGTCCAAAAAGTGCCCACTGTTATAACTGGTCGTGAATGTTTTAAAAATTGTTTCAGTCCTTCGAATAAATTATATAAAGAGTTTACAGCAAAGTCAATATTTTGTTTTATGGCAATTGTCTAATGCTCAAATATAAGTTTACTCGGAATTATTTTCTACAAGGCACTTGTACAAAACCAAGTTTGTTCCATAAATATCGTTGCAATTTGTATAAGGAATATACAGAATAAAAAAACAGCTTCTGTATCTGATACGTGGAGGAGTCGCCGCTGAGACTATGTTATCTACATCACCGTTATTGACATGGACAAGTCTCAGCCTTATCAACCACAAACCTCATCTGTAATATCTTTGAAATTAGGAGAAACTATGTTAAGAAGAAAATTATCAGAATTATTGTTATATTTTGAGTTGATAGCATGCCCTTAGATTCAAGAGCTCATATGTTGCCACAAATTCTTATTATATGAGGGAAGATACGAGACCCGAGTATGCAGCTTATCATTATCATAATGCAGGTATCCATACGAAAAAACGAATGTTTTTATGTTTGAAAGATTGTTTATTTATATGCTTATTTTTAATTTTTTTTATTCTAATAATTACTGATTTACTTTTTTTTAAATTACATCCACTTAACATCAGTATTTTAATTGATGAATTACACTATGCAAAAAAGGTGTGAATTATAATAAATATAGACATTAATTTAAAATTAAAAACTATACATATGTTTTTAAATTTTCAAAATAACTATTTTCAAATAAAAATCTGGTTCTTTAAAAAAATTAACAAAATTTTTAAAAAAAATCAAATGAAATCATGCTTACATACACTATTTATTGTAAATCATTTCTGCATTATTAAAAAATGAAAAAAATTAACTTAAAATAGCATAAAAAATCTAAAATCGTCTTTATATATATTATTTATAAAAATATATCATACAAATATAAATTATACCTTTAAGCGCAGTTTCTATTAAAAAATAAAAGTGCGTTTGAAACATGATTCTAGTGTGAAATTTTTTAATTGGCTTACATTCATACTTGTGAATATAAATTTTTGTAAAGCAAATTTCCAATTTAGAAAAAGAAAACCTACCAAACCTGTAGAGTCTTTTAGGGCAGTTACAAACTTGCCAAATACGAATTGTTTCTAAGATTGGTACCGATATTTTGACACCTCTATTGAGGTTGCGGCAGAATACAACCAGCTGACATGACATTTTTAATATTAAAGAAAAAGCATATGGGTCCCACTTGTTGAGTTGGAAAAATTACCAAATTATAGCATTTGGAAGGTGTGTTTTTGGTTTCTAAAAGAGAGTGCGTTCGAAAAAAGGGTTTGTTCTTCCATTGATGTGTGTGTTTGAAAGGTAGGATTTGGATTGCGAAGGGACAACGTTGCGTTTGAGGCTCTTCATTGCGAAAGAATAGGTTCGAATTTGTGTGCATTTTTTATTGAGAGGGTTTGGATTGGTAGGGTTTTGGATTGGGCGGTAAACAAGTATGCGACAATTATTGAAGGGAGAAGGAAGCTTCATAGAGGTGCGTTGCCATTAGGGTTTCGGTTGAAGAGTGGAATTTCGAATCAGGTATGTATTTTGATTCGTTTTGTACAGGTTTATTTGTTTGATTGTTTTGCTTTTGGTTTGGTTTCTGTTGTGTAGCGTTCTGTGTAGTGTAATTGCGTTTCTTTGTTTGTTGATGTGGTTTTTTAGTTTTATTTTTTTAATTGATTTGGATTTCATTGTTTACTGTTTTTTGGTCTGCGATTTGGGGACTGGTTTTGAACCTTTGGTGTGTGTTATGAGCTGCTGGTTTTGAATTTAACTACAATGTTTGCAATGTTGTTTGCCTAGCTAAGTGGTGACCCCTTTGTTTTTATGTGGTGATCTGTGAAGGATTTTTTGCACTGTGATTGTCTAACAATTTTGTTCCCAAAATAAAGCTTGTAACCTTGTACAATTTAAATTACTAAAAAAACCAGTTTTAGTCTTTAAGTTTGGAAAAATGAAGTTAAAAAAAACTTGATCTGCAAAATTTGGTGTTATGGTTTTTTAGTTTTGAAGTTTGAATGGATTGGTTTTCATTGTTTTTTGTTGTGTGATTTTGGGACTGGTTTTGAACTTTTTTGTGTGTACAGAAGGTTAGGAACCGAGTTAGTGGTGATAGAATTGAATGTCAATGTTAATGTTCTGAATTAGTGACACTGTCATGGGGAAGTTGAGACCCCTTTGTTTTTATGTAGAGATCTATGAAGCACTTTTTGCACTGTCATGTTGTCTTACCACTGTTATGTTTGCATGTGTTGTTTTGGTGTTGTGAGAGTTGAAAAGGTAGTGTAGTGAGGTGATTCAAGGTTATAGAATTGATTATTGTCAAGGTAGGTTCAAATGTGATGTGTGTAGGTATATATGAACTGTCTTGTAACCTTTGAAGTTAATGTTTGCATTTGGTTTTATGAGGTATGTGGGAATAGGTGGTGACCTGCCACCACATTTATTCATAGTTAAAATTTGTGCTTTTTATTAATTTTTTGCATGTATTTTGGTGGGGCAATATTTATTTTGGTTTTTGTAGAATTGAATTGTGGTGTTCATGGTTTTCAATTGATTAAGTAATTAATTGTTCAGATAAGGAAGTTGTTACGATTGATCCTTATCTTGAGGCTCAAGCTAAGGTTTCATTGAAATGATGATTTTTGTTTTAAAGTAGACATGATGTTATATTTATGTTTTGATAATTTTTTTATATATTAAAGTGTATTTCTATTTGATTTGATATACATGTGTTTAGGCATAATTGCAGGTCAAAATGTTTGGGTGTTGTGAACAAGTAGTTAAGTTTGGAACAAAAGTCTATTATACAGTCCACCCCATTTGGATGGCTTATGTTTGTCCATGAGGAGATAAAATTGAGTCGTGGAATTTTAAGTAAATTATGTAGTGCTTGGGTGGAGAGGAAGTAAGGTTTTCAATTCAGTGTCAATTTATGTCGTTTAGGTTGTTAGATGTGTATTTAACTGTAGGTCTTAGAGTAGTTGGTACAAAAATTGATTTAAGGAAAAGTATAATTATATCTGACATTAGGAGTTTTTTTGAAGAAGGTGATGTAAGTGTGAAAATTATTTATTCTGTAATTTTGAAATGTGGGAACGATATTTTCTCAGAGGACTTTTGTAAGTTGTACATCCTGTTAGGATTGACGAAGTTTATTTTGCCTACTAGAATGGGTTTAGTTCATGATGGGTTGTTTAACATTGTTGATGATTTAGATAAACTTGGTATGTATAATTGGGGAGGAGGGGGGTTTAGTGTATGACGTTTTGGTTGATAGTTTGTGTTCGACTTCAAAATGGATGACCCAAGAAAGTATGTCGTCTATCCATGTAGATGGTTGTATTTACCTGTTGCAGGTAATATGGAACATTATTCATATTGGTAAATGTTTGTAATAATTGTGCATGTGTTTGACTTTGTAATAAATGAATTTTTTGTATTCATTCTTCAGATATGGGCGATGGAGCATTTGTTCTCTTATAAGCATCAAATACCTAGGAGTGGAAATAAATATCCTCGTATCATGCATTGGATGGATGTTAGAGTTGGTGACCATGAAATTCGACGTGGTCTGCGTAAGAATATGGTGTCGTTTTTATTGGAATTTGTATTACATGAATGTTGTTTTGAATTTAGATAATTAAGTTTGGAATTCTATATGTCAACGAACAGGTTGTTGTTGAGTTATTTGCTTCCAATGAAGAACTTTGCAGTGAATTTATTCAAGAAGTTTTTCACCAAATTTGCTTTGAAATTAGGAAGAAGAAACCAACAAAGGATGAAGTTCGTGCAATGACGGTGAAAGTTGTTGAACTGATGTGCAAATATGAGGAGCTAGAAGTATTAATCACGAGTATGGAGAAAGAGGTCAAGGACATACTTGAGTTAATTGGAAGCATAAATTTTGTTTTTGATGATACTCGGTTGAAAGTAGTTGAAGTTGAACCTCTTTCAGTAGATCACACATACTTCAAAAAGCCAAAAGGAGCCATGAAGATATAGATGAAGAAAAAAAACTTAAATGGAGATTAAGATAAGCCAAATGAAGAAGTCAACATGTTTCTTAAAATGGAACGTGAACCCAGAACACGTTTCAAGACTGTTGTTTTGAAAACACCTTGGACAACATATTCCAAGAGCGAAAAAACCCAAAAACTGATGCTTAAGTAGTTGATTAATGGATATGTTTTTAGATTTTTGTGGTTTTAAATTAGTTGATGTATGATTTATTGACATTGTTCAAACGATTGTAATTTATGGTATTGTACAATTTATGTTTTATGAAATTGTTGTAACAAATATTTTTGTTCAGCATTAAGTTATTGTGGAAATTGTCAAAGTGTGAGTGGATTTATTTTATTATTCATTCTGAATTGTTTATTGACTTGGTCAGCTTTGCAGCTATATTTGTGATTGTTATGTATTGTTGAGATGTCTTTGTTAAAGTTTGTAGTGAATGTGGTCAATTGAGTTCAATCTAGGTTATGCAATTCAACAGTCTAAACCTGTAAAGTGGGGACCCATTTGATTTTAAGTGGGGAGTTGTGTAGAACTTTATGCACTGTCATATCATCCTCCAACTTAATGTTTCCATGTGGTTTTTTTTGTTGTTGTGAGGGTTCAGATGGGACTCCAGTGAGCTCATTGAAGGTTAGGGAATTGGATAGTGCAAGAGTAGCTTTAGTTCTAGTGTGTCAATGTATGTGAGGAGCCCTTTGATTTTAAGTGGGGATCTGTGTAGAACTTTAGGCATTGTCATGTCATACTCCAAGTTAATGTTTGCATGTCATTTTTTTGATGGTGTGAAGGTTCAGATGGGACTCCACTGAGGTAATTGGAGGTTACAGAATTGGCTAGTGCAAGACTATCTTCAGTTCTGCTGTGTCAATGTATGTGGGGACCACTTTGATTTCAAGTGGGGAGTTGTGTAGAACTTTATGCACTGTCATGTCATCCTCCAACTTAATGTTTCCATGTGTTTTTTTTTTGTTGTTGTGAGGGTTCAGATGGGATTCTAGTGAGCTCATTGGAGGTTAGAGAATTGGATAGTGCAAGAGTAGCTTGAATTCTAGTGTGTGAATGTATGTGGGGACCCCTTTGATTTTTAGTGGGGACCTGTGTACAACTTTTTGCAATGTCATGTCATCCTCCAAGTTAATGTTTGCATGTTTTTATTTTTGGTGTTGTAAGGGTTCAGATGGGACTTCAGTGCTCGTTGTGTTAAAATATATGGTCTTAAACGAGACGGGGGTGAATTGTTTAAGAGGGGTTTTTGAAAACTTTTTCAGCTTGATGTTGGGAATTGAATTGAATTGAATGATATATAGTTATTGCACCAGGTAGTTGTATGTTGGGAATTGAATTGAATGATATACAAGATATGTTCAAAATATAATCATTTATAATTTCTTCCAATCAATTTCATTGAAATGAATGACAATTAGGTTGGTGAAGAAATAATATTATTCCCCTCCCCTGCGCCCTTATAACATACTATCCACCCATTCATGAACCGAAATACAACACAGGCTTCATAAATATGCTTTATTTGAACTGCCCCATGACCATGCATAAACCTTGTCATGGGTCCCCATATATTAACACATGGGTCCTCAATTACACTTGAAGGGCTCCTATGAGCACCACACGCCTTCACTCAACCAATTGAGGTTCCTATGAGCACCACATAACTTTTGAAGTACGTCCCTTCACACACATCAAGCACTGCAAAGTGCTGAATCCCAAAAAGCATGATCAAAAAATGACCATGCAGAAACCTAGTCAAGGGTTCCCAATTATTAACACATGGGTCTCCACTTACTGTACAAAGGTTCTTATGACCACCACAACATTCCTTTAGTCACCCAATTCACATTCATACTTTATAAGTACGTCACTTGAAACACATCCTGCACTGCCAAGTTCTGAATCCCAAAAACCAAAATGCAAAAAAATGAACATGTAGAAACCTTGTCACGGGTCACCACTTATTTACACATTGGTCCCCACTTACAGTACAAGGGTTCCTATGACCACCACAACATGCCTTTACCCATCCAATATATTCATACCTTACAACTACGTCCCTTGAAAAACATCATGCACTGCCAAGTGCTTAATCCCAAAAAGAAAGATGAAAGAAATGACCATGCAGAAACGTAGTCATGGGTCCCCACCTATGTCCCCACTTACAGTACAGATGTTCTTATTGCAACCACAACATTCCTTAACCCACCCAAATCACATTCATACTTTACAACTATGTCCCTTTCAACACATCCTTCACTGCCAAGTTTTGAATCCCAAAAACCAAAATGCAAAAAAATGAACATGCAAAAACCTTCTCATGGGTCCTCACTTGTTTACACATGGGTCTCCACTTACAGTACATGGGTTCCTATGACCACCACAACATGTATTTACCCACCCAATTCACATTCATACCTTATAACTATGTCCATTGAAACACATCATGCACTGCCAATTACTGAATCCCAAAAATCAAGATGAAAGAAATGACCATGCAGAAACGTAGTCATGGGTCCCCACTTACAGTACAAAGGTTCCTTTTACCACCAGAACATGCCATTACCCACCCAATTCACGTTCATACCCTATAACTACGTCCCTTGAAACACATCCTGCCTGCTAAGTTCTGATTCCCAAAATCCAACATGCAAAAAAAATGAACCTGCATAAACCTTGTCATGGGTCCCTACTTATTTGCACATGGGTTCCCACTAACAATACAGGGGTTCCTATGACCACCACAACATGCCTTTACCCACCCAATTCACATTCATACCTTACAACTACGTCCATTGAAACAAATCATTCACTGCCAATTGCGAATCCCGAAAAGCAAGATAAAAGAAATGACCATGCAGAAACGTAGTCATGGGTCCCTATTTACAGTACAGGGGTTCCTATGACCACCACAACATGCCTTTACCCACTCAATTAACGTTCATACCTTATAACTACGTCCCTTGAAACACATCATGCACTACTAAGTTCTAATTCCCAAAAACCAACATGCAAAAAAAATGACCCTGCAGAAACCTTGTCATGGGTCCCCACTTATAGTACAGGGGTTCCTATGACCACCACAACATGCCTTTACCCACCCAATTCACATTCATACCTTACAACTACGTTCCTTGAAACACATCATGCACTGCCAAGTGCTTAATCCCAAAATGCAACGTAGTCATGGGTCCCCACTTACAGTACAGAGGTTCCCCAGTTACAGTACAAAGGTTCCTATGACCACCACAACATGCCATTACCCACCCAATTCACGTTCATACTGTTGGGTCTATTAGTGTCTAAGTTCAAGAGGGGAGGGGTGAATTGAAGTTATAAAATTTTCCGCAAACACAAACTGATTTACAGTAATTCAAAAGAAAAAGAACAAAATGATTTTGAAAAGAACAGATTTATTTTTCAACACACTTTATCAAAATCAGAACTTATTCAGATTAGCATTGAGATCAAACAGAGAAATTCTCCAGAACAAGATGAGTTATTTTTACAGCAGCTATAATAACAAGATTTACATCAAGAGATCAACACAAGTTCTTTTTATACAATTCTTTAAAAAAAAATGAATCTTTAACCAAGATATTATAAAGAAATTTGTTTGTTCTTAAACCAGTCAACACTCAGATTCAGAAAGCTTATTTGTGATTAAAAGATTTTTCCAGAACAAAAAAGAATAGTATGAGGAAGCCCATAAATAACAGATTCAATTTTAAATGAACAAATTTATTTCCTGACAAATTATCCAATTAACTAGAAAAAAGTGCAGGGATGAGAAGAATGATGCAAGCACAATTTATACTGGTTCACTCATAAAGAGCTACATCTAGTTTCACCTCACACCAAGGTGAAATTCACTAAAAACAGTTCAAATCAAATACAACACCTTGCAGTTCTTGAACCCTACAAGAACAAGGCAACCAAAGTTGAAAAACCCTATTTCAGCACTACTTGCACTTCAAGAAACCCTATCAAGAAGTGACTTTCACAAACACTCTTACACAAGAATAAATTAAGGAAGGATAACACCTGAAAGAAGATGCAAGAAACTGAAAACCAGTAGCCCAAATTGCAGCACAATAGCACCAACACCTTTACCAAGATCAAGGCATTCAAAGAACAAACACTCTTGAAGTTCTTTTTAAAAACCTTTCAAAAACTCATTCAAATCCTTCTCACTCACTGAAAAACGTTTGACCTCTGTTTAAAACGTGATTTCACAACAACCTTTCATGTGAGAAGTGTCTCTCTTTATATAGAAAACAATTTATAACAACTTTTCAAAAAATAGTTAAAAAGTTGTTATAAAAAGACAGGTTAAATCAAAACTAAATAGATTGTTTTTTCTGAAAATACTTCCAACTCATCTTGACAGAAATAACTGGCTTAAACAAACTTTTTGGTGGCCTAACAGAATTTTGAGAAACATTTCAGCAGTTCAAAAATAAATCTATTGTTTTACAAATAAAAAGATTTAATTTTGTGCAGTAACCTGATTTTTTGAGAAAACATAAAGATCTTTTAGGAAAACATTTAATCACTTCTTGTGCTTGATCTTACCACCTTGATTAGGCATATGAGGTAGGTCACGAAGCAAAAGGCAACCTTAAACACACTCTAGCTAATATACAAGATCACCTAATTACACATTACAACCTTCAAAGTAAACTTGTTATTTTCAATATGTTTAGCTCATCTTAATAGAAATAACTGACTGGAACAAACATTTTGGTGCCCTAACAGAATTTTGAAAACATTTCAGCAGTTCAAAAATAAATCTATTTTTTACAAATAAACATATTTATTTTTGTGCAGTAACCTGATTTTTTGAGAAAACTTAAAGATCTTTTAGGAAAACATTGAATCACTTCTTGTGCTTGATCTTACCACCTTGATTAGGAATATGAGGTAGGTCACGAAGCAAAAGGCAACCTTAAACACACTCTAGCTAATGTACAAGATCACCTAATTAAACATTACAACCTTCAAAGTAAACTTGCTATTTTCTACATTAAACACACATTAAGACTTGACAGAGAAGAAGCTTCATCCATCTTCAACACATACCCTCCACCTAGGTTCCTTCAGACACATCATGCACTGCCAAGTTAGGTAATTCCCAAAATGCAAGTTTAAAAAGATGAGTAGAAACCTTGTCACGGGTCCCCACTTAGTAACACATAGGTCCCCACTTACACTGCAAGACTTCCTATGACCACCACAACATGCCTCTACCCACCCAATTGACGTTCATACCCTCCACCTAGGTGCTTTCACACACATGATGGACTGACAAATGCAGAATCCCAATTACCAGTATGAATAAAAACAACATGCACAAACCTTGTCATTGGTTCCCACTTAAACTAAAAGGTCTGCTATGAACATACAATGAATATACACTGAAAACAACAATCAATATCACTCAATTTATGAATATACAACTTCACATACATGTCCTTCAATGATACATTTGTGCCCAAAATATGGTATATAACAATAAATCAAGTAAATAACTTGAATGAAATTTAAATTGCTTCCATTGATCAAACAAATGTATCTATATTGTTTACATCAAGTCATAATAACTAACATTTTTGTCAATAACAATGAAACTGTACAATTACATAAAAAATACGTTCAATAAAAATCAAGGACAATCTACTTCCAAATCTTTCAAGACGGCTTGTCGTTCAACGTTACACTCATCCAGCACCCAAGACAAAAACATTTCTTGACGAGCTCGTTCTGAATAATAAATCATGGAATTAGTTTCCAATCACAAAATTGTAAATTAAATGTGTTAACTGATGAAAATAACTCTTACCGTGGTGTAATGGGGAAAGGTATTCCCATCCAAGTGCTCTGAACCATCCCACAACTCGATATATTTCACAACTAAAATGCCATAATCATAACTGCATAGAAGGAATAAATTTTTAACCCTAAACAACAATTCAAAATATTAAGTCCAAACAAATTAAAATACATATAAAAAAATAACACTATTACTACCAATACTAATCTATTCGGTTGTAGGGGAACCTTTTCTTTTATCAATGAAATTTGAGGACCACTCTTTTCAGAGAAGTCGTCAAGAATTTCGAATAGGTGTTGCAGTCGATCAACCTACAACATGCAACTTAAAAAGAATGATAAACAAATCCAAATCAAATCAATTCATTAAGCATCGAAGAACATCCAACTATTTACCATTGTTGTATCAATGTTTTGTCGACCTTCAATTCCATCACCAATGGAGTCCAATACATCCAATTGTCGAGTCCGACAATTAAGTGCGTACACCCACCAGTGGTCATTGAATACGGTTGGCAGAAACACCTACAAAACAGTGCAAAATTTAAACTGAAAGTCAACATGACCATTCTAACCAACAACAAATTTCAAACAAAACATCAGTAATGTTAACTTACAAAATGACAATAAAATATTCCTTGATACGGGAATAAACCATTCCCATGAAATGACATGTAATCGAAACTGCACCATGAAATTTGTCCCCCATTCATGTTCATCTCATCGATTACACGAGTCTGCAACAAAAAAAAATCTATTATTACTATTATTAAAAACTTAAAACAAATAACAATAAATTTAAATCAACACTAATCGCAAAAATTGGATTGAATGAAACCAATTCAGCAATCCGAATTTCACAATTTGATTCAGATTTAACAACCCAATTACGAATAACATAACCTACAACCACATTCAGCATAACTATGTAAATAATGTAAGCAAATACAACAAACACAACAATATGTCAAATTTTACCATGTTGTCAACTCTAGACTGCGACCTTAATGATTGCAAATCTAACCTCGTCAAAATGTTATTTTGTATGTCTACAATAACACTGGAACAATATTTAACACCAAATCATCATTCATGCAATAACAACAAATAAAGTATTGACTAAAAGTACAATATATTTACTTACCGTTTCATGTCAAACTTATATGCAAAAAATGTTTTATACATCTTTAAAATATCCAAACTGCATGAGCTTGGACCAGCACAAGTTTCACCAGGAGAGGTTGGGTTGGCTCAAAGAACGAATCCAACTGACCAATGATTTTCTTTAACAAGCAGTTGTCGGTCCTCTTGAAGTTGTTTATCCAAATCAACAATTTTATGTTGATTATCTGCAACTTTCTTCTGACAAACTTCATGTTGGTCAAGTAAGTTATCTCACTCACTTGTACCAGCACTACCTTCCTCAACTCCCTCATATGAATCAGCTAAGGCTTCTTTCAGCACTGACTGGCCAATCCCATATAATCTGAAAAAATAAAAAAATTATAATTACTTATAAATTACTGCAAAAGCATGCACCAAAATCTTAACGAATAAAAAAAATATCTCAGCAGATAAAAAAAAAATCATGTAACCTTCTTCCATGATTACTTACACACGACCAATGCAAAAATCATGGAAAACCAACACACTCGGCACGGTCACCAACACCCACATGGTGAACAACCCACACCTATTTCCAAAAAAATAATACACAAGTAAATAACATTTAATCAAAATGACCAATTCATTAAAAAAAAACATAATTCTACAAATTTACACTAACCTGCAAGATGGAAACTCAACCTGCCAAATATATTTCACTGGCATTCTTCTCTTTATAGTACACTTGGGATGCCCTCGTTAAACTTGTACATAATACATTAAAAACTGCACCCCCCAGTTATATAAATCTAACGCATCTAAATTGTCTAACAATTTAAAAGCAAAACTAAATGTCCTAGAAGTCCTAAGAACATAAAAAACACATAACCCAAGTAATATGTATAACCTACAAAAATCGTCTACGCTTTTCTTTGTATTCAATTTCTTGTCCCCCAACTTTTTTAAAAAATTTTCTAATTTAATTTCCTCCCCATCATCAAATAACCTATTCACCAAACCTCCCCCATCATTCTCCATTTTCACCTCCTCCACCACAACCGGCAATCCTAATACAAAAAATTCATCAACAACTGAAAAAGGAAGAAAACTTTATGCAATCCTAAATGCACAGTTATCGGATGACCATCTACTCAACAACTCTCTCAGAAGGTTGTTTGAAATGTCTAAGACCTTGTCAATTTCAACCATCCACTTAAATGGAGTTTCTTGTATCCTTTCTCGTTGATAGCTAGTAAGGTTACGGTTCACATGATCAATATATTGAGTTTGCACATTGTGTCTAACTCGTACCTGCAAAATCCCAAAATAAAACAAGACCATATATATTTTTTCAACAATGTCAATTCACAAAGTATTCAAATAATATGCATAAAATTAAAAAACAGTACCTTCAATTCAGCTTTTGCATGGGAGACAAAATTCTTGCACAATGAACTTTCCATTCTTTAAACCTTCAGAAACAATTCATTGAATAAAAAACAAAACAGAGAACACAAATAAGTAACACAACAAAAAACAGAAAAGCTCACAAAAAGCACATAAAAACAAACTTAGTTCTTATACACAACAAAAAAAACAACATGCGAACATTAAGTTAAAAGGTTACATAACACTGCAAGAAGTACTTTAGAGGTCACCAAATAAAAACAAAAGGTACACCACTTACATTCACACACCACATTTCAAGCTTCCCTTACAATTATCATTTGTGTAACCTACAATGACCTCATTAGACTTTCTATTAAGCCCTCACAAAAGCAAAAAAAAAGGCATGCAAACACTCACCTCTAACACAACATCACAGTGCAAAAAGTGTTTCACAGGTCACCAAATAAAAACGAATGGGTCACCACTTGCATTCACACAACACATTTCAAGTTGTCCTTAGAATTACAATTTGTCTAACCTACAATGAGCTCACATCACCCAAAAAGGACATGCAAACATTTGTTTCAAAGACAACATGACATGGTATAAATTTATTCATACCCCAAACCACATAAAAAACAAGAGCTCACCACTTAGCTACACATATCACATTTTAAGCTACCTTTAAAATAGTCACTTGTTCAACATGGTCAATGAACTCACTAGACTCCCTTTTGAACCCTCACAAAACCAAAAAAAAACATGCAAACACTCACCTGTAACACAACATCACAGTGCAAAAAGTTCTTCACAGGTCACTAAATAAAAACGAATGGGTCACCACTTGCATTCACATAACACATTTCAAGTTGTCCTTAGAATTACAATTTGTTTAACCTACAATGAGCTCACATCACCCAAAAAGGACATGCAAACATTTGTTTCAAAGACATGACATGGCATAAAGTTATTCATACACTAAACCACATCAAAATCAAGGGCTCACCACTTAGCTACACATATCACATTTCAATCTACCTTTAAAATAGTCACTTGTTCAACATGGTCAATGACCTCACTGGACTCCCTTTTGAACCCTCACAAAACCAAAAAAAGACATGCAAACACTCACCTGTAACACAACATCACAATGCAAAAAGTTCTTTATAGGTCACCGAATAAAAACGAATGGGTCACCACTTGCATTCACACAACACATTTCAAGTTGTCCTTGGAATTACAATTTGTCTAACCTACAATGAGCTCACATCACCCAAACCTACAATGAGCTCACATCACCCAAAAAGGACATGCAAACATTTGTTTCAAAGACAACATGACATGACATAAAGTTATTCATACACTAAACCACATCAAAATCAAGGGCTCGCCACTTAGCTACACATATCACATTTCAAACTACCTTTAAAATAGTCACTTATTCAACATGGTCAATGACCTCACTGGACTCCCTTTTGAACCCTCACAAAACCAAAAAAATGCATGCAAGCACTCACCTGTAACACAACATCACAGTGCAAAAAGTGCTTCACAGGTCACCAAATAAAAATGAATTGATCACCACTTGCCCATGTCACTGTCACTAATTCAGTTCATTAACATTCACATTAAATTCTATCACCAATAACTTAGAACACACAAAAAAAGTTCAAAACCAGTCTGAAAATGGCAGATCACAAAATACTAAACAATGAAATCCAAATCAATTCAAACTTCAAAAACCTAAAAACCACAACACCAATCACTCATGACAAAAGTTTAATACTTTCTCAATAATACAAACTTTCAAATGGAACACAAATATACAATGACCAAGTTTTAGTCCAAGAATAATATCAATCATCAAAGAAGAGAACAACACGCACAACAAAAAAACTCACGTACTAAAACCTTAAATAAACCATATACCACCAAAACTCTAAACCACAAACATCCCATTCTAAACCTTAAAATTCTAGAAAACCCAAAATAAACATACTTACCTTCTCGTCGTCGCCCTTCGCACTACGTCGCCGCCATTGCCTTCGCACTACGTCGTCGTCGTCGCCTTCGCAATGTCTGTTGCAATCTTCATCTTTCCCGTCGGTCCTCTCTCCACGAACGTTGTATTCAATTGCTTGCGGTTCTGAAATTTTTAAATTTCC